>NC_139915.1:9519509-9692521 GCF_963514095.1 Eutrigla gurnardus | reverse complement strand
GTCTGTGTTGGTTTGCTTGTGCAGGAGATATGGATGAATAGTGTGCTGTGGTCCTTCCCTGCAGAAGCCAGGCTTTATCAATAATGTAGATGTTTTTGAAAAGGAGAGGTGTAGTGTGCATCCCCGACCCATGTCCCCCTCCCCCCAATTGCCTCCCCACACCCTCCAGTGTCAGGTTTCTTCTCTAGTGTCTGAGCATGAAAGAGCAGATGACTGAATCTAATTAACGAAGATATTACAATAAGCTCCGATACCTGATGCGTTGACATACTGTGGGCCAAACCCAGGCAGTTGTATTGAGCTGCTGTTGCGTCCTATTGTTTGTTTGGTTTAGTGCTCAGACCAAATATAAGGGTGGGTTCATCATCGACATCATAGCACCAACCATCACTGAGCTCTCCAGTAATAGCCAACTCCCAGAAAATGTAGGCACTGTTCCCTGCGTCAAGCTAACACATAGTAAGGAAATATGGATACTAAAGGCATGTGAGCCACTTCCTTCAACAAAATTAAAAATATTATTTCAGGTCTTCGTAAGGACTGAGTGGGTGTTCCGAATTAATGTTATGGGGATGCATGACGAGAGTGTTGTTTTCAGTTACTTGTGAGATCAAGATTGAAAAATAGATGATTTTTCACTGAGGTTGATAGTGCAAAGAGGTTAAATGTCTCTTTCATAGCAGTGATCGCAAGTTCAAAAGTAGAATTAAAGGAGAAATGCGGTCATTTTTGACTCCATTTACGTTCTCCCCAGGGTCATCCCGACTTATTAGAAGCAAAAAAACAGACAAAAATTTACTTGACCTAGCTGAGATGTGTACCTGCCTGCCAGCCTTCCAGAATAGCTCAAATCTGCTTTTCTGGGCCTCAGAAAATAATTCCAAGACCTATGCAACACAGGTTGGGTCCTTACGAGGCACGACAGCGCTCGTTTAGCTCAAATAGTGTGGCGAAACGACATAAATAGACTGAAAAAATGACCGGATTTCTCCTTTTTAAAGAAGCATTTCATCTATCAAATGGCTGTGCTTGCATATATTTGATTAGCCAATGCAGTACCTTGCTGGGTGAAGTCTTGTAGCATTCCAGACAAAGGTTGAGCTATGTGACATGTTTATGTAGGATGGCCCTGCAATTTTCTGTTGGCACCCCTTTGCATTGGCACCCCTACTACGTCAACAGAGTGGTCTCATTGAAATCAACAATATGGCCTAACTTGTATTTACCACACAGCATGTAGTTAATATTACAATAAAACTATCCCCACATTGCTATGGTTGTATAGCTTATTTTTACCAAGCTCAACAGCACTTGATGTTATTTTTGGCTTGTTGAGATTCTTTGCCAACATTTCTGATCCCGTGCTAACTGTGTCCTGCGTATGAACTCCAGAAAATTCAGCCAGCCAGTAAATTTTGTTAGAGATGATCTACTGTGGCCGCAAACCCTGCATGTGAGCGTGAATGAATCCCCTGCATGACGTGTACGAGCCCTGTGACATGCTTTATGAAATCAGACAGAGGTCAGCACTGTTGTTCCAGGTCACGTTTCAGCTGGCTCTGATCTGTTCTCTGATAGAACAGCCAGACAGGGCTGACTGGAGAGGTTCTCTGTAGCCCTGGGCGGCACACTGGTGCGTTTTGTGTTTCTATATAGAAGTAGCAGCGATACCAGTTTTTTTTAAATGGAAGCTCTTCTTGTAATCAGATGCCAAATGACAGAGAAGAAGGACAAAAGACGCCTGTGTCCTGAAGCCAGTATGGGAGCCTCTGTCTCCTCTTAATCCTACAGTACACAGGGAAGTCCTCCCTCTTTTGCCCATACACACACACGTACGCACGCACGTACGTACACACGCACGTCATACACACACACACACACACACACACACACACACACACACACACACACACATACACACACACACGTCATGTGTCACCACTGTCCATTCACATGGAACCAGCAGTCTCTCCTTTTGTTTTAAGCGGATTTAAGTACTCTAAAACACTGCTGATATATCAGCTGTTAGATAACAGGGACATGTCCAATAAACATGCAGAATAATTTAATATCCAGGCATGTAGTCATGGTGATGCAGAAATAAGAATTTGCTATAATTATGCATGATAATGCTGAATGTTTGGCCTCAGCCTCACACAGTGTGGAGGCAGTGCTTTTGACTAGGCTAGGTTAAAGGAGTACTTCCTTTAACTTTAGGTATTAGTTTGGCATTTTTCTCTGACCTTTTCATTCGCTCCACTCCATAGTCTTGTCTCAGATTTTACATAGTGTGAGTATATGTGCCATGTTATAAATGCTTGTGCATGCATGTATTTGTCTTTCTAGTGATTTTGTCTGATTTGAGGATGCTGGCTAATTGATGTGTAGTGTAAACTTAGCTGGTATGAGTGGGTGGTATGACCTAAAATGTATGTCTGGGGGGTCTTGTGGTGATGATATGATATCGCGGTATGATTCAAATGTACATATCCTGAGAAAGCATTTGTTTTTTGGTTCAAAACAACATTGAAAGTGAGGTCTAGACCTACATGTGCTTCAGGAGCAGCAGCCTGCCCCATAATGCTCCATTACAGAAATGTAATTCATTCAGAGTTAGTAGCCTTGTTACAGCCATGCTTGAGTTGTGATTGAACTTTATTGCTGAGCAACTTGGATCACAGCAATGAAGACTATTTGGAAACTGTTGCGGAATATTTTTGTTCTTTTATTATTTTATATTTATACTTATTATATTATAAATTATTATTATTATTATTATTATTATTATTATATTCAAAACATTTCCACCACAACCAAAATACGAATTAGTGTTTCTGCTGGTAATGTCTTGCTACCACAGAAAGCAGGACAGCTGTTGCGAATGGCAGTCTGCGTTCATGCGTTCATGAAACACTTTTTTTTACCGTGTATAACTTAAAGAAGGTTCTGGTTTAGTAAATAATTGCAAAGTTTGCAACCCTGGCGAAACAACTAGGCTACGGGCGGTACAGGCGGCAAGCGCTCCACGGCGTCGCCGGACTCCACGCTGGAGGGGATTTTAAAAAAAAGTGACGTGAGTGGAAGGGCGGGGGTGGGTTAGTGTGTGCTGGAGGCAGCAGGAGAGAGAGAGAGAGAGTTGCGAAAGAGCAGGCGGCAGGCGAAATTACTGTTATTTGGACCAAATGTGCAGTACTTTAAATGCAAATTATTTTATATCGATGTTGACTATAGTGTTGCGTTCCATATCTCCTTTGAAAAAATCGATATATCGCCCAGCCCTAGTAGGCTGTCTTAAAAGTAAATACGCTGCTTGACCAGATGTTTGCCATTGCTATGGCAACAAATGAATGTTACAGCTACTATCCACCTGACCACCCGATCAATAAACACCCATAAGATGACAATTTGGCCCATATAAATAAAACCAACGATAACCATCAACAGCCATCATCCTAAGGACCTTGTCACACTTTGTGATGGATTCATTATGAAAATAAATGCCTACATTCATGGGAAGTTAGCTAGTGGTTGTTTGTTAGCATCGTAAAAAAAGTAGCAAATGCGTCTTTTTTTTCTCTGAATATTGCCCACCTCTCTCGGCTCTGTTATTTTTTTCATGCAGTGGCCCTAATACGCCGTTGTACAAAGGAGTAGAGTATCTGCTGCAGCATGATCACAAGCATGTAGGCCGCCATTGTTGTTGTCATTTTGAGACGTTGCGGGGAAGAAGTCAGGCTAGAGGGTCGAGGGGCGGGGTGATGACCTCATCGTTTGCGTTTTTGCCATCTACACGAAAACGATCACGAAACGGAGGGGCTTCTTTTTTTTCCTGGGACCTGGTTTCAAAATAGTGCGTTTTCAGGCACTGAAAACGCCGGATCCGTGTGGACGGTCTGCCCAAATGCACAAGACTTCCGAGTTTACACAGAAGAAACGTTTCCATGTGGACGGCCCCTTAGTGTTTGTTTTTTAAGTGGGAATGGTGCTTAAGGAGCCTTTCAATCCCACCCAGTGTGCAACCACTCCAGTACTGTAAACATATCTGCTTGATTGGAATTTTCTAGCATTGAAGGCGTGAAATATCCATGCCCAGAGGCAAACATTGGCATAGCAATTCAATTAATTTCATAATTCATAATTTCATATGCAGGCATGCAAAAATATTTTGATGTTGGTACTTTTTTTAGTATACAATTCTTGTTTAAAATGGTCTCTTTGCAGTTTTTGTAGGTGATCATCAAGGAGGATTGTCTGTATTCTGTATCCAAAACTGTTGGGAGGGTAGTGTTCTGCTTCCTGCCTGGATTATAACAATCCGTCAATCCTGTGCTTCCTGCTGGGAAAGCCCCACAGGTTCCACTCCAGTGTGAAGACAAATACGCATCTAACTGTCATCCTCCTAACCACTTAGGCCATTCCAGTTAGATCTGGCCTTAATCCTGTCCCTCGTACCCACCTGCCACCCTGCATGTACTATCAGCCTTTGTACTCTATCCTGTTAAACCCTCCATATAGGTCCTATTTTAACTTATACTGCAGCAGACATACATTAACACTTAGAAACAATACATTTGAAACATTTAGAGGCAACAGGGGAAGGGCAGTGAGTCAGGATAGTGGTTAGAGGTTAGCAACATGACAGGACTGGGCCTATGCTCAAGTGATAGCAGGGCTGGTTTCAAGGCACTCCGTAGCGGCTCTCACATCTCTTTAAATTATTGCAGCAAATTTTCAAACAGGCGTTATTTGGGTCAACTGACCAGAATCTAAATGGTTACGTTCCTCACATGAAGAGACATTATCAGCATAACACACTTAATTACTTAATTCTGAGAATCTTCCACTTCTAATATGATGTTGGAGAGTTAAATGAATAATGATGGAACACATTTTAATTATTTTATTTGTCAGGTAAAATTCAAATCTTGTTGCTCCTGATGTTTTTTCCTGTGTACCAGAGTTTATTTCACTGACCATGAGTAGCATTGACTTTGGTGTGTGATGCAACTTTGTCATGGCGTGTGTTTTGCTCAGAACTAAGGGAGCTCAGTGTCAAGTGTAAGGTTGTGCGAGCCGTTCTTGAGACGGCTGCAAGCAGCAACACCACAAGCCAAACAGCCGAAAAGTAATGAACGGACATGTTTTCAATTGTAAGTTCACTACTATATATGCGAATATATACATCAATGAGAGCATACCTTTCACAGTTAAATTGACTAGACATATCTAAATCATCTTGCTTTTTGTAGCTTTGAGCAATTTCAGCTTCTTGGCTTTGCTAAAGTTATGTTTCCATGCCTATGCCACTTACCACAAAATCCAGACTGTTTATTAATGTGGAATCGCAGGGCTCCAGACTAACTTTTTACATTAGTCACACTGGTGCAAAATTTTTCACAAGCACCGGTCCCGGTACCGGTTGTGTTTCTGGTGCTTGTTTAACGTTTTGATTGAACGATGATGCTCGACTGTAAAAGCAGCATTCCCAACCAGGCTCTGCTCGTACTCTGCAGTAATTGCACAATGTCGGTGAACCGGAGACGGACTCAAAGCGACAAAATTATGACCGACCGGACAGCCCACTTTATGACATTGGCTTGGTGCCCGATGAGACCAGACCAGCATCTTGTGGTGCAAGGAGAAACAGGAGGTGAAGCGGTTAACTCCGACGATGATGTCGTGTCTGTGCTGTACAGTTCTCTTCATCGCTTGGTCGCTTGAGGAGGAGCAGGAGAACTACAGTTTCACTCGTAGTATATTAAGGCTTCTCCACAACATTCAGCGAAGACGAGCCTGGGGTCAGAGCCCATCAGAGACGAAGGGCCGCCCCTACTTGGCCTCTGATTGGCTCAGACTGGGGTATTTCTTCTTCGCTGTATGCTGGTGTGAAAAAAAAAATAAAACATTTCACTACACACATACACAGACCAGCTAAATGTTAGGAGCACCGGTGCAACCAAGGAAAATATTTAGTCGCACTTCACTGATTTTTGGTTGCATAAGCGCCCAAAACGGTAGCCTTCTGGAGCCCTGAATCATATATTGTTGAATCAATTGTATATATAATGAATGTACAGGTTTGTTATGTACTTTTCATGCTCTGTAACGAAAAAATGCAGATCTGGATTGTCTACTTAGAGGGTTGTCGGCTGGTAAATATCAAACTAAAAATCACCCCATAAATATGGTAAACCGATAATCTGTCTATACTTTGGGCACGGAGGCATGGGGTATTTTCATACTGTTCAGGACAAATACAGGTTTGTGAGGCACCATGGCATGACCACATTGGTGCTGGGTTATTTTGAAAGACCATGGCTGTGCAATGTTGGGTCAAAGAAACAAAAAGGGGATCAAATGCTTGTTCGTCCGCCTTTATCCTATTATTCCATAGGCCTTTCTTTGCTTGCCAGAGAACTGTGGATGAATTGATCATGGAAGGAGAAACCTGACTCTTTGCATCCACCCCAATACCCACCCATTGTAAGTAATGTGAAACTATTTGTGCTGTTTCAGTAATTAATGCTTGGTTTTGTTTTCATCTTGTTTTTCAGGATTCTGTGAACTCAGACGACGGGTGTTTTTCTAGTTGGAATTTTAGCCCACTGACATTCTCCTACAGCCATGGAATCGGTATGTTGACGCATTATCTTTTAAAAAATATAAGCATCAGTCTCACACTGTCTTAAAACCCTATTAGAAAACAATTGTTTCTGAAAAAGGTGGGGTTTTCTTTTGGCTTTTTGGTTTGCACTGGCTTACAATACATTGCGGTCTGTGTTTGTGTGTGGGTATTCTTGCAAACACAACTGGTGAACACAAGATTGAAACCTCACATTTGCACCTTTTCATATTTTCATCATCCTTTGATTTGTTTACATTTTGGAGCATATATATTTTTACTATAGAAGGAGAATTGGCTCCATAAGTCTTAATGCTTTGTGAAATTGAGTTAATGTAACACGTGAAGGCAAATTACATGTCGTATGTTTGTAATTTCTTTATCTTTGTTAATGACATCTTTGTAATCATGGAATTTCAGGCAGTTCAAGGGCCTCATGTTTAACCAAACATCTAATTTTTAAACCAACGTAAAGAGAGACCGTCTGTGCTTGAGTGTGCTTGTATACATAGATGCTTACATACTACAAGCATCAGGTTCTACTCTTTATTGTTAGTCATGCAGGAGGCTGTGTGTGCAGGAGTTGCTTGTATCGACAGGTTGAAAGCACGGCGACATTGAGCCACTGGAATGCATGTAATAGAATTGGGCTTACTGCATGTCTAACTTCTGCTTTCCTATCCTTTTGTCAGAGGGTATGTGCATGCTTGTGTACGTGTGTGTGTGCGTGTGCGTGTGTGTGTGTGTGTGTGTGTGTTTGTGTGCGTGTGGTTGTGTTTGATAGAGACAGTGAAAAGTAGGTCACAGCTTCTGTAGTGCAGCAATGCTACCATGTGTCCAACAGAAACCCCCCATTAAACTCTTCCTGTCTCATTCACTGTATGTATTGAATACACACAAATACACCTTCCTGTTGGTGAATGTGACTAGCTAAAAGTCCAGATTTGAAAATCTTGGTTATGTAAAATTGTTGAATATGAGTGCACCAATCAAACAACTCCCATTGTATACAAGCCACACCTTTTGATGGGATTCTTAATAGATTCAGTTCAGATGTTGCATATAGCGCTTTATATGATTTATCCTTGGAACTTAAATGTCTTCTACATTCAACAATGTATAATGTATAATGTATAAGAAGTCAGCTATCAATTATATTAAGTTCTAACTTAAAATAACCTTTTAGTGCATGCTGCAATAACTTGATTTTCACGACGTAGAGATTTTTGCACATTTTTCCTAACTGATAGACTAACATAAAGTAAACACAGCTGACACATTAAGCGCAGATCTGTTTAATGATAAAAGGTGCAAATGCAAAGTATTATTAATCTGAGGATTTTGAGACTTTATATTGTTTTATTCAATAAATGAGAACGTCTATTTATTTATTTATATGGTGCACTGGCACTGGCTCATTCCCCTCCTCTTCAACACAAATTCATCTCTCTCCCTCTGACTCTCTTTTCTCCTCCCACCCACTGCTCGTGTGTCTGTGTGCCTTTGGCTGTTGCACCAGAAAGAGCTGCTACTGTTTACCTCTTCGAGCTGCGTATATCTGCTTACTGTCAGTGGAAACCAAGGAAACTGATCACAAAGCTTAATATGTTGCCAGGAGTGGAGTACACTCTGTGTGTGTGTGTGTGTGTGTGTGTGTGTGTGTGTGTGTGTGTGTGTGTGTGTGTGTGTGTGTGTGTGTGTGTGTGTGTGTGTGTGTGTGTGTGTGCGTGTGCGCGTGCGCGTGCGTGCGTGGCTCTCCTTCTCCCTCTCCTCATGTGATGCCAGTCACATGGCTTCCAGGCAAGCAGCTAAGTAAATCAGAATCATACTTTTATTTTTAACTGCTTTTAATCCTTCAACTGGTTCCCATGGTTAGTAATCAATTGTCCCGTTCTCTTCTTACTCTGTTTGTCTTTCATTATGTGACTGTCTTTGTGTCACTTACGCTCACCCTCAGTAATCCCGTGCCTCCTAATTTATACCTGTCTGGGTTTCATTTGGGTTTGAAAATGATCTGCCATGGTATGAAAGTGTGAATATAGAGTAACCTTACTGATGTTGTTAGGGACGTAGTGTTACATGCATTTGTACCGGAAACTTTAGGCACAGGATGTTCAGTGTATGTGACATCCTTTTCGGTACGCCCAGTGACTCAAACAGTCGTTTGTTTTTACTACGTGCACATGTGGAACAGAAATTCTGGAGCGAGTTTTACCCGGAAAGTTTTGGCAGCGGATCAGTTGTTGTTAGTTGTAGCATGCTAGTTGTTTTAGCCTGGTTAGCCGTGTTAATTAATATTCAATGCATCACAAAACTGTGTGCCGACACGGTTAAACAGATGCGTTTCATCTGTGGAGACATTTCATTTCATTTACAACGGCATCACCCGAATGAGTCGATTCATGAAACAAAATAACAACAGACTGGACGTTGAGTCCTCCTCACAGCTTGCAGGCTCCTCCCACTGCAAATTCCCACAGAGCCAAAGATTGTAATGTTTTAGTGTTTATTGATGTGTATATGCGAGCACACTACATAACTAAATCACATGATCAAAGTGTGTGAGCTGGAACAATATGCCTTTACATGTGCATATCAGTCGGTGTGATGTCCAGGCAATTAGTTGAAGTTACAGCCCAGTTCAGGAATTATCAACCGGTCAGCGTGTTATCATGGAGGATTACACAATCAGAAAATAAACTTACATTTACAATATAGACGGAATTCTGCGTTTTACAGTTGATTCCATTTTCATTGTCAGATTCTGCGATTCCGTATGTTTTCCGCATTGCGGAAATCATAAGGCCCTAAACCACCTTGTATTTAGCTGCTACACATCTGGTGTGAGTAGCCAAGGTGTGTTAAATGTGTGCGAGTATCTCATGTCTTACAAACAAGGCTTTTTGTGTGAGAATGGTGCGTCCTCTCTATGCTCTAGCCAGTAGTCAGCAGTGCTAATATCATCCTTACTGTTAGCTTTCAGGAGAGAAGCTGATAGAGGGGAGGTGACTTGTTTGATTTGGTGTAGATGAAAGACTGAAGTTCTTCTAATCACACTTTCTCCACTGGTTCCCGCACAGCTCCTCTGATATCTCCTCCTCTTCTTCCAAAGCAGGGCTTGTTCCTCAGTGGGGATTAGTGTGTGCAGCAGCCCTGAAGAGGAAAGTGGGCCCTGCCAGTCACATTACATAACTCGCCCCCGCTAGTGCAGCTCGGCCTGGCCCGGCTGGAGAGACGACTATAGAGGCTTTGTTTTCCCAGCCTTCCCTTCTTCCTCCCCTCTGCTGCTGCTCCTCCTCCTCCCCCTCAGGCAGGCTGCACACTGATGCCATATAGAAGGAGTCTGTTTGCAGGGAACAGGCGAGGCACTGTGGCTGTGGAGTGCAGAGAAATGCGCTAATAGCAAGCTGAATGGCAGGGAGCTCGCATCTTAGGCAGAGGAATTTGAGGTCTGCTATAGGTTGTACAGTTTCAGGGAGGTGGGAAGTAAGGGAATGCAGTGCTATGCATTGCTGCCTTCCCAGGGGCTTCACATAAGCATGCCCAGCATTGACACAGAAGTCTGAGTGCTTCAGCACAGAAATTGCGATGTGCGCATCCACAATAGTCACTTCCTGTGATGTCGGCAAATAAACTCAAACATGTTTGCAGCTTAAACTGTCATGGTTCTCATGTTCCATGACTAATCCGGTGTTTCTCATGAATTACCTAATGTCTAGGTACACCAGGCACAGTTTCATAACAAACCATATGTTTTCACACTTCTTTATCGGTGGAGCCTGTGTCTGCCCAAGGATTCAACTGGGTGTGTCCCCAATGCTGGCTCACTTGATGCATTTCCTCCATGACCGTGCGCCCCGACCTGTGGTAGTAGGTTAGGTTGGAAAGTGTCTTGCTTACAAATTGTGGGTGTGACTTTTTTGCCGTGTCATAAACATTCATATCTATACAACCTGCATATACGTGCTTATGGTTCTTTACTAACCCACGACAATGTTTCTCTAACATCTTAGGCTTAGTTGGAGTGTTTGAGCTTTGTGTTAGACCTCTTAAGGTTGACAGGTTGTGAGATGGTTTGTGAATATGTCCTAACTCTGAGTTTTGTGTCATTGCCCTGTGCAGTTTGGCCACACATACACACACTTCCCCACCTGACATCTGCCACTGTAAGTAGGGTGGGAGTGGGAGGCCAGTGTGCTCTGTGTAATGGTGGTTCAGACCAGTTAGCACTCTGAGTGAGTAGAAATAACTTGTAGGCGTGAGCGTGAAAAGATAAATAGCAGCAGCTTTATGAACAACATCTTGCAGCATTGAGTCCAATGCTTGTTCTTTATTTCTGCACTTTTCCCTGTTGCTGGGAGAGCTTGAGTAGTGAAATGATTAAGGGAAGTAATCCAGCACCAGAAGATACATGTATAAGGTTCCATTTACCAATAATGTGTTCAAGACATATATTTCTTTGTTCTGATTATAATTCTAAATAAAGAGATTTTATAGCATTCCTAGAATCATGCTCATTTTTATGCAAGTATATCCAGCTCTATTTGCACACAGTAAATTTGCTTGGTTTAGCATTTCATTCTTGTTTATTATTCTTATTCAGGGTTTTGTTTTTTATAACTTTATTTAGTAATATATCTGTACGTTCATGAGCACAGGCAGTTTTCTTCTTGGGAGGTCATGGTTGCTTCACAGGCACTCTCTTCCACAGTCCTTTAAGTACATGTTAATACACGCACACTAAGACAGGATCTGTATCTGATGGTTAGGCTGATATAGACTGGCTGCTGCTTTATACTGTTGGTGGTCTTTGAATTGCCATGTATTCTACAATCTAGTTTTTTCATTATCTACTGGAGCAGTGCAATTTTTCAGCCGTGTAATTTTTTCAATAAACACATGTTATGTGACATGGAATCTTTTCATGGCACTCTAGTTTTTTGGTTGCTTGTTGCTTTGTACAGATTGGGTGATGTCAGTAGCATTACATTTAATAATGTAATAATGAGTAATAGAAAGGAATTGGATAAATAATATTTTGTTGTTGATATCTGGTCTCACATACTAAGCTACCTGTGTGCCCATTTTGTTTTTAAATTACGTTATCTTGGAATCACTCATAACATTGCTAAAACAATCACAGTTTAATCATATAATTATGATAGTGTTGCACTGACATTGATGACAATTTAACCTCTCAAACCTCCATATACTACTGGTGATCTATAAATAAAAAGTTGATTTTACTGTTGTATTGAGCAACTTCAAATGTCACTTCATCCAAATGTTTCCAATGTAAAAATGTAGAAAGTCAAGGACTACATGTCTCTAGTTTGCATAGCATGTATACTATTCTGGCTTCAACTCTGTATTTTGAGAGGGCTCGAGTGTGCTTTCAGTGCGTCAGCCATGAGCCAAGTTCCCATCAAAGAGTAGCTGCTACACCAAAGACTGTGTTTAGATGTGACTGCTAATTTTAGAGCTGCTAGGCCCTTGTCCAAGGTGGGGGAGGATAAGATAACATTGAAATAGCCTTCCCTCCTTACAAAGTTAAGTTTTGTTTTTTCAATCCAATAACCCTCATCCAGCTGCATCCAACAGCCCAAATCCGTCCCAGCTAATACAAATAGTGGGTCTGTTTGATTGAGTGTATACAAATATAAATCTCACTCATGAGAATCACACAAGACAAGACACTACTGTCACTATCTATCAACGTAGAATGGATTAATGTTCTTACCATTGGATGTGTAATGTCGTGCAAAGTATGTCACTGAATCAGTGACTGTGTGTAGTAGGGATGCAAAAATACAGTTAGCCCACGGTTCAATACATACCTCGGTTCTTGGGTTACGGTTTCGGTTCTGTTTCGGTACACATTATGTGGGCAAGGAGAAACAAAATTGCTTTTTATATATTCCAAAATGATTTATTGAATTGAATACCCTTGAATTTTGCAAATTCAAGGGTATTCTATAATAAAAAAAATAAAAGTATGTTTAAAAAAAAAAATACATGTCTTATGTTTGGCCTCTCCAACTTGTCACTGCATTGGTCGGTTTCTCTGCCAAGTGAACGCTTGCATTGCTTTCGTGCAAGGGACAGGTTTGGAGTACTGTGCTCTTCATCTCCCACTCCGACATATAGCAGACCGTCACAGTGAGATAACGCTCTGCTCCGAGGCTCTGCTAGGCTCTGTGCTTTTGCCAGTTCCACGTCAATGCCTTTCCGCGTTGTTTTAAAGAAGTCGGGAATTGCATTAGTGCTGAAAAATGTCTGCGATGATAGCGTAGCGTTTTGATTAGGTGACGGAAGCCCGCATCTCTAACTATGGAAAAGGGCTGCAAATCTTTTGCAATAAACGTCCCCATTGCACATAGATATTTGATATTTGCTTGGCACGGAGGCGTTCGCAGCTCGTGAACAAATGCTGCAATCAAGTGCTCCTCTAAAGCTCCGACAGAGCCAATTCAGAGAGAAATACAAAACATGGAAATTTGAAATTTGAATACTGTACCGTACGGTTCAATATTATATTGAAAACCGTTGCATCTCTAGTGTGTAGGCAAGGCAAGGCAATTTTATTTGTATAGCAACTGTTCAAAACATGGCAATTCAAAGTGTAGTAGTATGATGTTTAATTTATTTTAATAAAGTTAACAGTTAAGTGTCCCATTGCTCCTTTTTTGCCTCATTAATGCTCCTGTCCAGAAATAAAAGCAGAACAAAACAAAGACAGTCGAAACGTATAACAAAGGCACTCATACTGCCCTTTATAGTCTTAAATGTCTCCATATGAGCTAAACCTAGATTAGCAGCTAGTTTGAATTTCTAAACCTAAACCAAGTTTCTAAAGGGAACTCTGTTGTAATCTTTTGCTGTGGGAGAATGCAATGCTGGTAAACAGGAATCCATTTCTAGGAAGTCTGTGAAAACCATGCAAAGAGCTATTAAAGGCTGAATGAAGCAGCTAAGATTGCTGCTCTACGGTTTGTAGCCATAATGGCAGTGATAATGGACTGATTTGTTTATGTCAGAAAGGCATCTGCTTTCAGGACATTCCTTAATGGGCGTGGATATGTTACTCATTCATTTATTTATTTATTTTCTGCCAGTGATCTGAATTGCATGGCATTGAAGGCACATACAGACACACGCTTACGCACTCATTCAGCTTGCACAACACATCAAGCCTATACATATGCCATGTGGCAAAGCTGTCCGTCTGGCCGACTCTGCTGTCCCTCTCACAACCACAGCGCAATGACCTTGGTTTCAAGTAGCTGTACTCTCTTAGAAAGCCAACACCTCTCCTGGGATGGGCTGACCTTGTTGTCTGACATACTGTAAGTCTGCACGTCCCTCTCTGTCTCTCTCTCTCATTCACTCACACACTTTCCTCAACATCACCAGCCTAAACAAGTCCTTCTGTGTTAACTTCACTGGTACAAATCCAGTAGGGGTGGGTGATATGGCAAAAATATCATATCACGATTTTTTTCAGGCAGGATCACGATCCACGATCTTATCATGTTTCTTTTTCATGTTGGTTTGTAAGACTATTTTGCAAGTAACTGAACAGTACAACCAAACTAATTTCCCTATTTAAAAAAATATAGCCCTACAAGGTAACTAAACTGAAAGAATAACAGACCATTTAGGCCAAAGTACCTTTTCGAACAGATTTTAATCTAATTTGCAAGTGCAATACTGCAAAGTATGAACATTCAACAAGAATTTTAAAAGGTAAAACAACACTATAAAGCAAATTTTTTTTAGGGACCAGCTCCTCCATGTTGTCCTCCATGCCGCTTGTGCGCTGTATACAAGCTGTCGTAATGCTGCCATAATCCCTCAGCGTATTGGCGTATCAGGGCCACTGTAGTTAAAAAAAAAAAAAAGCAGAGAGAGGTGCGCAATATTCAGATTTATTGCTACTTCATAAAGTTGCAGATTTGCTAGTTTTAAAGTAGCAAATTTGCACCTGATCAATAAACACCCATAAGATGACAATTTGGCCCGTATAAAACCAACAATAACCATCTATAGCCATCACCCTAAGGACCTTAACGAGGCGTTGTCACACGTTGGCATGGATTAATTCGAAAAATAAATGTACGTACATGCATGGGACGTTAACTAGCATAAATGCCGGTTGTTTGTTAGCGTCGTAATAAAGTAGCATATCTGCGACTTTTTTTCTCTGAATATTGACCCCCTCTCTCGGCTCCGTTTCTTTTCATACAGTGGCCCAATACGCCGTCGTACAGAGGAGCTGCAGCACGATCCAACGGCCCAAATGTGCAAGACTTCTGCGTTTACACACAAAAAAAGGCTTCCGTGTGGACGGCGACTGTCGCTGTAGCACAATACTAACGATCTCTCTGTAAAGGCAGATCATGGAGCGATGTGAGACGTTTTGATCGTTCACGATCTAATATCGTCATATCGCACACCCTTAAAATCCAGTATAACATACTGTATAGAAGCAGGTGTCTTTGTTGTGTTGTTTAAATACAAAGGTGTTATAACTGTGAGGGTTCAGCAGGTTTTCTGCCTCTCCCTAGCCAGGTGTTCCTTAATCGGACAGCCTCTCCTCTCTGTGACAACAAACTTTTTTTAATCAGGGTGTGTGCAGCAGTGCACACAGTTGTCCCGTCCCTTTATTCTCTTGCCTTTGATTCCCTGCAGCTGTCAAGCTATGCACAATACAAGGATGGGTCCAGGCATGTAGATCCATTTCATTGAAGGCCCATAACTGAAGCAATAGTCATAAGCTTGCGCCAATTGTGATCAGATTTGATATTGACGATAGGCTGCTGTTATTAAGATTAAGATTTTAACTAATTGGAAATAAATGACCTCCCAACCATAAGTACTCATTCAGATGTTTGTTTTGTTTTGTTTCATTTCTTAGGCTCTATCCATCAGGCTTATTTTTCATATTGTAGCTTCATCAGTTAATTTTTTAATGTAGGGAAAGTAAATAAGAAGTTTATGATATTCTGTTTACATGCACCCTCAATGTGATTATAATCGGGGGATTCTGCAGTTGTTGCAATTGTTATGTACACACTCACAGCTACGTTACTGCTAATTTCATACAGTCGCTCTCGACTGTACATTGCAGGGCGCTGGGCTTGCAATACACTGGCTGCCGGATGCCCGTATTATCTCATCACCCCAAAAAACACATGGACATTGTAGGAAATAAACACAACACGTGCCGTGCACCTCTTCCCCTATCCCACCTACATAGTAAATTGGGCACGGCCTGGCAGACCCTAGTCCGTTCATAAACAAACATGATATTATCTTAATTACGTTGTCATATTGCTTATACTAATGAAAAATGAGCTGGATTTAGCGAAGTGACACAGTCGGCACAGGTTTTTGGGGTAGGCTATTTTTTTTTTTTTTGCCAGAACATGTCATATGGACAAATGCCGGTTTGCATAAAATCTTGTACAATGGACCCTGCTGCAGCACAGAGAAACAATGTACATTTTCAGCCGATTAGCTATTGATCCTGCGAGATGATATTAGCAGAGGTACTTTCCCTAGAGGATGTTTGATTGTTAGCTCGTTCAGAGAGCCATGGTAAACCCAGATATGTGTTCATGATTGTCAATTGTAGACGTTGGCCAAAAAAAAGGTGTGCTATTTTACAGTCTGTGTCCAAGTCGCACACAGCTATCTCATGGCCGTGGTTCCTCACACTAATCGCTGTGGTCGTAGACACAAGCAGCCATCTTCATGGGGTGAAACACTTTCAGATACTACTATATAGAGCACATCTGTAAAATGTCACGAAGAGAATGTCCATAGAAAAGAATAGATCATTTCCCATAGAGAAAAGTATGGTGTTTTTAGGGGTATAGTTTCATTATGATAGAATGTTGTATTGATTATTTGGACCACAATAAAATTTCAATTCGATTCGATTCTAGATTCTGCGATGGATGTACAGTATATATCAGTATATACCATGCCTGAGTGCAAATGTATTTTTAATCAATGAATTTAAAGAACCATTGACAGCCTTTCAATTATGAACATAAACCATACACATCTATACTCCTCAGCTGTTTTACTCATTACACTTTACACTAGTTCAGTTTTCGCTGGTCAATGCTGGCATGCAGGTGGCATCATTTGACACTGTGCTTGCATGATGGTCAATGCCGTATTTCTTTTAAGGTGCCCAGTCAGGTTTCCTGAGTATTTTATCTCATAATGGCATTGTTTGCATATGGAATGAGCTGTTGACTCGGCATTTCTCCGATCCAAAATATGTCCGCACTGCTGATATATTCCAAAGAGGGGAATATATTTCTTCATCTTTTTCTTGACTGCTTGGTGCTAGCTAGTTGCTAAAATGATCTGCTCCGATGACACGTCGATGACATCAGATCATTGACCATTAAATGTATATATCTAAGATTGATGGATCCTAACACCCATATTATTTTTCTTATAGAGTGTGCAGTATAAATATAGTGAAATGCTACAGATATTCTCAGATGTATGAGCCAGGTCTTCGGCCCAGGTCACGAGTCTCTTGATGAATGCCATCACGAAATCCTTTCCCCTTTATAAACGGCATATAAAAAAGCTTTGTTAAAATTCTCAAACGTGTCAATGTTTTTGATGTGTGCAGTCCAGTTGTGTCTATGTATTGATGCTTTGCATCAGGCTGCAGGCTGTGTAAAAGCTGGCCTGGGTCCTGCAGCCAGCCAGGAGGACAGACGAGGAAACAGATGGATCTGTTAGGACTTAACCCTTCCCACACCACTTCAGCCTCCTGGCCCTCCTCTTCTAACCTGCATGTTCTCTGCAGAGTAGAAGGAAGGAAGCAGAGTGAGTGTTTTGGGGGATGGGTGAAGCATGTAAGCAAGAACCCAGACAGAAACCAAAGAGAGCAAGAGAGACTTTGCCATTGCAGATTTTCCCCCACAGATCCCTTGTGTTTTGAACTGTGCTGACATATGGCTCCCGTCTCCATGTTGGAACCCCTGGCCTGCTCTGTGCCTCTGCTGTCTCTCTTCAGCTATTTTCCCCCACTGGTACACTCTGCTGTCTGCTCTCTCAGCCAAACCAGCACTTTGGCTGTTTGTCTCAGGAATGTCTTGCCTTTTCTGGGATATAGAACCACCACACCCTGTGAGATCCACTGGCTTTATATTGACCATTTAGCAGTTCATCCTCCTACATTCTTCCCTCTGGCTGCCTATCTGTGGTAGAGGCTTCACCTGAAAACATATAATTGCTGTTGGTTCCATGGTGAGGCATTATGCTCAAGGGTGGTTTGATTGTGTTGTTCAGAAAATTGCTAGGCCTGGTCATTCTGTCTACAAGCATGCTCAGAAGGGAGTTCGCAAGTATTGTTACCATATGCAGAATTTGACACAGTCACTGTTGCACTTGTAAACATTAAATAATTAGCATCTCCCATGGGAAAAAACATCTAAACAAATACTGTTAAAATGGTAAAAAGTAATTGCACACATTTGCCTAGGCTGTCCAGATTTATATATTAGAGGTGGGAGCAATAATCGACTCTATTATTCATCGCGATGCTTTGTTAAATGATTCTGCATCAATGCAGTCTATAATCAATTTCATTATTTGTATTTTTTTTTTTTTTAATAATAAAAATAACAAACGTACAATAAGGAATAGGTTTTAAAGATTTTAAGGAACAATTCTCATTATATTTAATCCAAAATAGAGATGCATGGTGATGCATCGAGAATCGTTTAATAGTCGAATCGTGAGGTGACTGACAATTCCCACCACTAGTATATGCTTTCTACAGCAGGTATTTTGTATATGTCTATACCCTGTGTCAGTGGTTTGTTGATACTATGTTGTATGTCTATGTAATGTTTCTAGAAATTGGATATTCTCTGTAGTTAGTTGTAAGGATCAATGTCCATCCTTACATTTTCAAGATCTTTGCATGTTTAACTATAGCAACTAGGGCTGGACGATTTAATCGAATTTTGATCGCAATTTCAATTTTGGCTTCTCACGATCATGAAAACACTGTAATCGAAAAGCGATTAATGTCCCGCTGCGCGGCGTGTATGCAAATTACTGTGCTGTAAAAGTACAGTGAACGCACCTGTGTGGCCTGCAGCTGCAGCAGTGAGTGTGTGGATCATTGTGGAACGAGCGATTGACAACATGGCAGAAAAGCAGCCTTAAGTTGAAAAGAGAGGTCCGACAACTTCGGTGGAGACATTTTTCGCTTCAAATCGTCGGACGTGGAGCAGAAGGAGATTGTTTGCAAAGTGTGTCACGCCATCGTGTCTGCAACCCAGGGTAGCGCGACAAATGCATTTAACGATTTAAAATTCTGCCATAAAGTGGTCTATGACAAAGTATTGAACGAGCAAAAGACGTGCAAGAGCGTCAGCTAAGGACATGTGCCCCATCAGTACAGTTAGCAACCAGGCTTCAACACTTTGGACAAGCGGTACGTGTTGCCATCACGCAAACACTTCAACAGAGTTGCGCTGCCTGCATTGTACGATAAATGTCGCGCTGAAGTTGAAAAAGATGTCTCCACTGCCGAGTATTATTTATTTTTATTTATTGTTTTTACAATGGTATTGCTATTATTCGTTCATCACTGCAGCCTGAAGTGAAAAGACTGGTGTTCCTGCCAAAAACCTCAGTTTGTAGGAAGAAAACAGTCTGAGTGCATGTAGACTGGGTATTTTTTTGTTTTTGTTTTTATTACTGCTATTATTTTGTATTATTATTTATATATATATATTATTTAATATATTATTTTTATTTTACTTTTTTACTTGTTACTAATTTATTTCTGGTTGTTTTTCCTTAAAGTTATATTTAAAGTTGAGTTTTGGTGGCTCAATAATACTTTTTTGAAATCAATGAATAATTGTGTTTATTAATCATGATTTCAATATCAATCAAAAATAATCGTGATTATTATTTTTTCCATAATCTTCCAGCCCTTATGTTGTCATTAAAATGAATATATAATTGTATGCATACCCTCTGTAAGGCATTTGGGAGTCACATAGTTGTTGGAAGAATGCAGAGTTTAATTGCAAATCAATGGTAGCTGAGTAAAGTTTCTGGAAGACAACCTCCCTGCTAACTAGCAGATTGTAAATAGAAAACCCTGAGGGAAAATCAATACCAACTCTGCCAGTTAATGAGGAGGGACGCTCACTGCGTGAATGAATGTAGTAGAGATGCACATAAAATTCAATAGTTTAGATGTTCTCATGTGGTATCCAAGAACTTCAGCACCTCTTTTTCCCATATGCAAGTGGCTGGGCAGGTTTTTGTCTACTAAGCTATCCTTCAAGGTTCTGGACATGGCATAATGTACTGACTGCTCGTCATAACTTTTGGTATAACACTTGATGGGTCAGTGAAATTGTGTCATCCATTGCTATATGGTAATGATATACTAGTACGAGTTCCCCTTTCTATCCCTTCCTACCGCCCTATTATCTACAACACAACCAATACCCACCCACTGCACTCTGTCTCCCATTCGCTGTCTACCAACAGAAGTGAGAGCTGAATGTAGCACAGGGGTGAATGGTGGGACAGACATCTGTGGCCCTTTCCATCCCTCTCCAGTCCTCTCTTGGCTCCGCTGCCTTGGTCTTATTGTTCACAGAGATGTAGATAACCATAACAGAAGGAGAGCTGAGCGCCACAGTCAAGTAGAGAAAGGGGCAAAGGGAAGGAGCATGAGGTCGGCTTAGTTTAAAAAAGTGTCAGGTTTTTAGTGTGGGTGTTTTATGTGGTAGTTTTTGGGCGACGGGAAGAAGGGCTTTTCGTGAAGCTGAACTGTGATCTGAAATATGTATTCAGTATTTTTGCAAATCATGTAGTTAAAGAATGACTGCTTACTTGAAAAACATGTTAAGCTATAAACTAAATGATATGTCTACCTTTAATGAAACAGCATTCAGCATTTTATGGTTGGAAATGGCTCAAAACGGCATCTACTGTTTAAAGTCAGCCCTAATCTGGCAAGACCAATGCCAAGACGAAGTCATCCGTTTTGAACTAAACTATGCCATGTAATAAAAGAATGTTAATACCCTCTAATCAGACCCCCCTCCTCACCTCTCCCACACAGTCTATCTTTTTTACTTTTTCCATAACTACTGTGTAGCATTCCAATCACAGCAAAATCCTGCTCTCTCCTTTTTATGTACTTATAAGCTATCAGCTCATTATTAAATCTGGCAGTGTTATTGACGTCTGTAGATGAAGCATTAAGTTGTCTAATTTTCTTATTACCTGCTGGCTAGTTAGCTATCTCAAACCCATTGTAGCTACTATGGTTATGATGAATATGTCATGCTTTGAAAACTTAATTTTGGTAAAACGTGTGTGTGTGTGTGTGTGTGTGTGTGTGTGTGTGTGTGTGTGTGTGTGTGTGTGTGTGTGTGTGTGTGTGTGTGTGTGTGTGTGTGTGTGTGTGTGTGTGTGTGTGTGTGTGTGTGTGGGGGGGCACGCAGGATTTTGAGATTACGGTTGTTTGTTTCCGCTGCACTGAAGCCTGCCAGGCTCCCACAGCGTCTGTGTTGTACAGTATTTGCCAGCTCTGACACCACGTCTCCTGCTTGACTTAGCCTCAGAGAAAGCAGAAATGCAAAAATTGCATTTTTGAGGACAAGCCCTCTGTGCCATCAGTTTGTGTTACTGAGTGGTGTATGTGGATGTACCAGTAGTTGTAGACACCCAGAGGACCTAGTCACATTAATATTGTTCATATATTTCAAACATTTTATCTCTGACACACAGTTGATATAATTTATGGTTGTGTCATTTTGTCTTTCCTTTTTTCATTTAAATTCTGGTTATTATATACCTGTTCTCCACCTGCTTTATGACTATATTATTGTATGTGATGGGAAGACTTTTAAAATGTAAAGATGGATGAACAAGTGGTACATGTGGAAAAAAGAGATATTTACTGATTTCTTGGCAAAATGTTTCCTGGCGATGTCTTCCTTCTCCTCAACCTCCTATGCTTTATTATTCAACATTTGCTCCAGTTGTGGAGGGTTATATTTAGAAGTGTTGTTGGGGAAACCAACACACAATGTATACCAATGGTTTTCAGTGGCTTATTCCTCTGATTTGAATATTGCAGTTCAAAAATGATAGCAAATATGTCTTAGGGTTAACTGTCCCTGTCCTAACAGGATACTGTTGTAATTATCTTTGAATTGTCAACTTCAGTGCAGCTTTAGTATTTCGCATGTCAAATGCTTCACTTATGGCTGTATTTATCTGCTGTTGTGCACTTGATTTGCACCGTGGTATTACTGAAAAGCACAACTGTGTTGCTCATTATCTAATTGCAATGTGTTGTCATGTTCCTATCTTTGTCTTGCTGGAGCAACGTGGTCTGCTGTCATTGCAACATGGATGCAGAATAACAGCACATTTAAAGCGATGGTTCGGAGTAAAATGCACCCTAGGGTCATTTCCAACATGACATCCAGCCAAAACCCCCTCAGAAGCATTTTTAGCGATGGTTATCATTGGTCAAGATAGGACTGTCAGCCGAATTACTTTGTACAGTATGTATATCTCATAGATTACCCCACTAATAACGAGGCCGCCATTGTACGCATCGGCATGTTTATGACGCACGGCAACTTCATTAGTATAAATATGCAAGACGAGCAAAAGTTCACATTTCATTGTTGTTTTGGTGCTCTCCAGCTAATCGGATTTCTGACGCACTATATTCTGTAAAAGGAGACACCGTTGTGACGTTACGCTGCGAAGCAAAGTTCTTTAAACGGTGCAGGGACTTGTTTTCCCATCCACACCACAGTGCAAAACTGGCATTTTCAGATATATCCACTGTAGAGATTGTTTTCAAAAAGCACCGTGATGCGTGTGGAAACTTGATGATGGCATGAATTGAGCAGGCTTATTGTTGACATGGCCTGAACTTTCAGTCCAAAGTATCAGCCCGTTTCAGTATGATGTTCCATTAGATGGCATTAGCCAGATTTTGAGCTTGTCTCTGTCTTTTCTCTGTCTGCATCTGTTTGTATCTGTCCCTCTGCCCTACTACTGCTCAGTATTATTGAACTGCTAATGTTAAATGCTTGAAATGTGTTTGTGGTTTACCTGCTTCATTTTTCCCTCATAAACAAATTGAGAATAGTTTAACATATTAGATTCAGCCAATTGATAAATGTGTGCATAAACATTTGAAAAAACGTCAGGTATTATCTATTTAAATCAAACTTGTCAAGGTCTTTTCTCTCTGCCACAAATTGCAGTTTTTTTCATGGCAAGAAGGGAGGGTGACTCACTCTCATCCACCTTCACTGTGTGTGTGCATGTGTGGCAAGTGGCTTGTTTGTGTGACAGTGATGTGTGACTGTCTATTTTTTGTCCTGCATCTTTATCTGCTGCTCCTGGATACGCCACAAAGCTCGACACTCACTCACTGATTATATTACATCTTTTTAACCTGCTTCATACTAGATCATGTAAATAAATAATGTATATGTCAACGGTTCAAGTTGTGCTTTCATCTTTGGTACTGAGTGTTTTTTGCTTTGCACTTCCCAGCAATCACTTTGCAACTGTCTCACTCGCAGTACCTTAATTACCCTTAGACAAATAGGCACAACAACATTATACAACTTCTTGGTTTGTATAGATTTTTGTGGTATGATGTGGTGCTATCCATAGTACTGAAACATAGCGAAGACCGAGACACAGTTTTAACCAGTTTGCTTTTTTATGGTTGTACTTTCGACCCTAATTGCATTTTTTCCCTCGTAGCAATCCTCAGCCAGAATAAAAATGAAAGCAAAGCGGGAGGCTAGCTGCAAAGAGATGTTATACATGCCAAAAATTGCTGTTTCTATGTGCCTCCCCCAGCTGATTTTAAAATAGCATTTGTATTCACATTCAAAATATATTTAGTGCTTTAATAGTGCTACATTCTTATGACTGCTCTGATTAATAAATGTAATCTTTGATTTTGAAACGGTAGCCAAGTATTGTTGTTTTTAAACCTCATTGAGGCTATTGCCAAGATGCTGCCCTGACAAATATCGTGCAACTAAGTCTACATGGTGTTTAAATCACCTACCCTAAGGAGATTGTAAGCATGTTAGTTGTTTTTATAAAAACAGCATTATTACTAGACTGATATTAATGCCAAAATAGGTTATATATAATTATTTATTGAGAGAAACTATTCTATGTAAGTATACTCCGACATCCGGCACCCCTGTATGGCCATAATGGAGTGATCCTTTGTTTCATAAGCACATTTTGTCCTCCAATGTGATATCTCAGATATGAGATTAGCAGTCAAATAAGGCTCCTTTGATCTCCTTAGATCCTTAAAATGCTGGAATAGACAATAATTCAGTGTCACACTTACACTACTTCCATCATGGCATAACATGTCAAAATCTTCTGTGTTTCTTTATTTTAAATCATTGAATATCGTCAGACTTTCCACTTTGTGGTTTCCCACTGTTCACTGCCTAACATATTATTTAGGTGGGGGCAAGTTCAGCACATGATAATGTGTATATTATGTGTTGTGTAGTGCTTTTTTATCTGTTTGATGATTTCTCAAAGCAAAAAGGAGAAAAAATCTCAGTTTAATCTCTGATTTTGCAATTTTTCATATTTATTGTAATGTGACCTATAATTCTAAATCCTAATTCCATGCAATTTTGCTTTGATATGGAAATTGCATTTTGAAAGTATGGATTTAATGAAATCTGCAGTTATTCTGTGAGTAACAGAAAACTGTAAATGCTATTGTGGATGTTGCAAAAACTGTCACTCTGATGTGGTTGAATGCCAGAATTAGACCAGTAAATAATCCTGCTTATGTCTGCCACGGGGGGACAAAGCAGAGGAAGGAATTTACGTTTGCATAAATAAACAAGTAACGTGACAAACATGAAAATGGATGGATCTGTGCTCCATACAAGATTTGATAAAGGCATAATTTATTTTGAAGCACTAAATTTGCACTTTTTTCTTAAAATGGAAAATATTGTCCCACATTGGCTCCTGCTGTCGCTTGAAGGGCATGTTTCTGTTGTGTAGTTCACAGGCTTGTTTTCAGCTATCCCCCTTGTATTGGTGTGATGTCGAGCACTGGACCCTGAATAAGATAAAATAAACAATAGGAAGTCTAATCTTGTGTCTTCCCCCTGAGTTTCATGGTGCCATGTTTAGCCCAGAGCAGAGTGAAATGCTAAATTTTGGCACCAGGAAATGGTTGCCACCCCACAATGATGAATTAAAATGGCAATGCTGCTAGTTAGTTTCTTAAATCTTGTACGTTGTGTGTGCTTACTCCCACACAAACAGAGTATTGAGTTCACCCAAGGTGTATATAATTACACCACTTTCTTTCAGACCAATTAAGTTACAGTTTCATCTTTGAGATGCATATTTTTTCCCCTGCAGAAATGAGGGTGGTGACCTAATGCTTACTTCACCTGTGGCCCAGTTGGCATTGTATTCGCCAACTTTCCAGTGCTGTGCCTCACATAGCCAACTGGGATGAGCTGCAGAGAATTGAGTTCCTGCACGGCAGTGGAAATACACAGCACCTGTCACAGAGGCCTTAGGGGGTAGAGCTATACCAACGATGCTCTCTTTCTCAATGTTTCTCTCTCTATTTTTGTATTATATATGTCCCTTTGTCTAGTAGGAGTGCACAATATGTTGTTTTTATCATGATTTTGATATTAATTACTATAACCCACACATAATAAGAGTTTCAAAATCTTAAGATGTATAAAGCCAGACGCTGCTGTGCACTAACGTGGTAAAACTAGTAGTAGTAATAGAGAATTAGTTTTACAGTTATACAATTCGTAGTGCTCAACTGTACTTATGGGATGGGTATTTTTAAGATTGTATATAATCCTGCAACAAAAAAGCAATAAAACAAATTAAAAAAAAAGAAAACATTTGATACCATTTGTGCTTAACACACCCAATGATGACCCAGCATGAAACCGAAACATACTTTTGTTAAAAATAATGAAAATGCATTTCTGGAAGTTGTCTGCTACTTAAGTACAATCAAATTCAAATGAATTAAAATAAGACCCTAAAGTAGCTACAACAAATGGCAATAGGGAATCGTGTGTACAGGCAGGGCTGTGGCCATTTAGTCGCATTCTTTTTTAAGTGACAGTGGTACTAGAATTTATAGCTAGGCATAGTGCTTCTCGTAAAGGCAGTGATCATGGCATGCTAGTTTTAACTGCTTTCCACTGGAAAACTGTGTGTGAGACACAGAGAGAGAGAGAGAGAGAGAGAGAGAGAGAGAGTGTGTGTGTGTGTGTGTGTGTGTGTGTGCGCGTGTGCATGTGTGCGTGTGCGCGTGTGGCAGGCTTAAAGGAAAACAACAAGCTGCCTCCTCCAAATGGAGGTTCATGTGTCAACAACAGTGACTCAAATGTAGTTGCTTCAAAGATGTAACATCATATTTAAAGGGAGGATTTTAAAATGAACAGCATACATTTAAAAGTAGAGAGTTGCTTTACTTTGTCTGCAAGAAGACTGGCAATCTGACAAACCAGTACAAGGCATGGATAACATTTAAATACCAACGCAGCATTGACCTCCCAGGAGCTTATCTGTATTTCAGTTATTTCTAATCCAGAGCGGCTCCCAGTTTAAGACTTGTACTGCTTACCTAACTTTAATGTTTTAGGTTTTTGTACTATTGTGCACATTTTGTGTCTTTAAATAGGTACTCTGAACAGGTTTTTCTGGATGTTCATTCTGGAATGAATGTAGCTTTTTGTTATGTTACATTGTTTAAGTAACATAACAATGCTGTTTGACAAAAGGCATGTGAAATGTCTCTACAGTCAGGTGTCAACTCAAGCCAGCAAGATATTTTTCCACTTCTGGCGTAGACAGGAAGTTAAAAGAAAAAAAAACATTGCAATGGAGTGCTTTCTTGTTGCTTGGAAACCTAAGGTGGATAGCAACTGCCTTGTGTTCAGCCCACTGTCATAGTTTGATAAGGGGAGGGTGGTGTGTTTGTATATGTATGTGGGTGGGTGGATGGGGGTGCTGGGGGTGGCATGTCCTGTTGGAGCTGGATCCGTATGTGATCAGGAATGAGATGAGGCAGCTCTGCTCCTCACCTGTACTGTAGAGAGGGATAATACACACACAGGCAACACTGCCCTGAATGCTGGCGGGTAATCTGATGAATCTCTCTAGCAGCATGTGTGCCCACCTGTTAGTACAGCCCCTAGTTCCCACTTCAATCACTACCACATTACTGAGGGGGGTAATAGTGTGCATGTGTGGATGAGTGTGCAAGTGTGACTCTAGGAATTTAAAGACTGTTACCCGTTGAGACTGTTAAGGGCGTGGTGTGTATATCGGGATACAGTGATGTGTGTGCACTGCTGATAGACCTCATGGATGTGGTGATTTGAGGTTATCTTCTCAAGCATATGCCATACAAGTATTTATTTTGCCAGAGGCTCACATCCAGGTTTATGTATGGATTGAGCTATGCATGATTCAGCTACAGCACTATATACAACAATAGCTAGACCAACCATACCTTTTGGCGACGTGCAAATTACAGCCATTTTTTTGGAAGGTTACTTACCAAGCCACCGTTTTCACTCTGAAACTGAAATATCCCCTGTCTAACAAGCAGGTCTTACTCCTGGTGGTATGGTTGTAAACAGCATACCTGACCAGTTGGTTTCCCTCACTAAGTTTTATGCCTGGGCTGGTCATTACAATTCCACTCAAGAAATTCTGCACAAGTTGTAATTTAACATTGTGCAAAACTGACCAAGATGTACAATGTAGGATTATAGGCTGTTCTACATTAGTGCTGTCTGTGATGCATGGGAGCTGTATTGTGAAACTGAATTAGCAACTGACTAACACCAGCTTAAACAGCTTAGCAGCTAGTAAGGCCTGGTGAGCAGGGTTGATGGTGACCCTGATGACTCGTCTCCAGGCTCCAGCAGACAGCGACTATAGAAAGCAGGGACCACCTATAGAAATAGGGCCATCAAATGGTACATTCTGGCTCAGTTGTCCAAAACGCCATAAACCCTCTTCTTCTGCATCACAGCTCATTCTAAGACAGTGCCAGCCTCGCTTGAGTTTCACTGAGCAGCCCCAGCAAGCAAGGGGGTGGGAGGATTGAAAAGTGGGCAGTGATGTGGATTACAAAAAAGAGCATTGGGTAGAAAAATTAAGAAGCGCTAGCTATTGGTGGTGAATGTGGAAAAGCAAATGAAATTAAGCGTTGGGTCCTTTTTCTTTCTGTGTGACTGCTGAAGCTATGAGCTGGGTGTCTCTAGGCAAAACTAACCAGCACACACTCTTTGGTCTTCTGCATTCCCCTTCTACTGCTCAGTGGCTTTCACACTGCAGAAACGTGAGCCTGAATAAATTGTCACACGCTCACAGATTATCTTCCCAGGATGTTATTCTGTGCAGGGAGGATGTTTGAAATGCCAGTCACAGACACACTGCACCCTCCCCCATCCTCTCTCCCACACACTGTCTTTTATAATGTACCGTTGAGCAGCAGTGGAAGAGTGCAGTGTAGTATTGCAGAGCTCTGCAGGGCTTAGTTTTTGTTGTTTTTGTTTTTTTTTTAAGTCTGTAAGCATGCAGGCACACATTGTGACGTGTGGCGTAACGAGGCAACATGTGAGCTGTTCTCACAAGGCGACTTTATGGAGAGGCTGATTTACAGCACAGCTTTTCACACCATCCTGCTTGTTCCCCCAGACCCTCCCTCTGTCTTTCTCAATGATCATCGCTTTATCTCTTCCAGTCCCTTTCTAGTCCTCTCTCTCTAGCTCTGCCTCCTTCCCCTCATTCCCTCTTTCAAAAAGCACCAACCTCCCCAGCTAACAGAGAGAGAGATGAGCCTTCTGAGGCAGGGAGGCAGGCAGGGAGATTGAGCTCGGCCGACAGAGTAGTGAGACCCAGCAGGGGTGTGAGCAGCTAAATATAGAGCGCCTCTTTGGAGCGGTGATGATGTCACAGGCCAGAGAAGAGAGGAGAGGTAAAAAGGGGGTGAAAGAAAAACTGCAAGGCTCAGGCAGCAGTCGCTGTTATGGGTCGATTGTTAGTCATGGCCTGGCTCTCTCACTGTTTCACCTAAAGACATACACAAAGAGCTATGCTTTAGATATTACTGAAACAAACTGTAGCGGCCTGCTTTTGCCGATATTGATATCAGTCTGATACTGAGTCAAATTACTGCAACGGGTATTGAAGACAAGAGGCTGATCTGGTATTGTATAGTGGTGGGAATCGTCAGTCACCTCACAATAGGCATCCTAAATATAATATTGGTCCATTGCCGAAGCTAAGTGACAATCGTATTTATAGAAACAACAATGTGAAATAATGTGCCACTGTCGTAGTTTGTTGACTTGCACAGTCAGAAGATATGGCATTTTACATATAGCATATAGTATACACACACACACACACGTACCCAACCCTGCATACCAGGAAGGCTACCTTTGTTGTGCACAGCAATAATATGTAATCCTCTCCGGTCTCTAGTAAGAGATAGATATGTCAGCGCATCTTTGATGGGGTACAATAATAGTGTTGTGGACGACAACTCGGTGCACTGCATTAAGATTTCTGTGCATGCAGACACACATGAGCCTCTACATATTTTCCTCTGCGATGACTGTAGCATCAAACAGTAAAGATGATTGGCACTACAGTGAAGTCCATAACGTAGTGAATAATGTGACTGAAATTTACAATAAAGGTGTACGATACATTGGAAGGAGAAGAGGGCAGGGTATCGTGGTAATCCAGCACAACCTTTTTATCAGTGTTATCTTGTGTCAGGTCAGGCCCAGCCAGGCTTTTATTGCAATGCGGCAACTGCAGCACAAAGCCGGGGCCTATTCTTATTGATCGCTAAGCCTGATGGATTCTTAAGTACAGAAGGTTGGCTAGTCTGTGTTGGAGCTGTGTTGCATCATCAGCATTGACTGAACTTGATCGCACTGATAATTCACTGCATTATGAGAATCCCCATCATAAGTCTATCAGCAGTACCACAAATTTTCCTGGCAACTAAAAGGTTAATGTTTAAAGAAGATATACGCTTGAGTTTGAAAGGAATCTGGTTGAGCTGAGCAACTTTAAACCTGGACTATGCACTGAATCTTTTGTGTTAAATAGGACTGCTGCAAAAGTGTAAAGGAGGCCCTCTTTATAACCCATCTTCAAACTGAGGAGTGTCTACCCCACTGCCTTCTTTTCTTTTGTTTTCACCCCCTTTTTGTGGTTGTTCCTGTTTTCTAGTACGTTATATAAGTTGTTGCTCTTCACCTAGACACTGCACGTTGCGTGCTTTAGTGCAGCAGTTGTCTACGTCAAATAACATAACGTTTTCAAAAGAGCTGTAACAACTTGGCCTTGAAAAATGCGGTTGTCGTGCATAATAGCAAGAGTACAGTTTGAAAATAAAGAGATTTGACTTGTTCAGAATGTCCTTGCCCTTGACCTAGGTTTCATGAATTCAATTTTTTTACTCTTGTTATGAATGAAGTATTTCTATTTTTCAGTCATTTTGGATATGGCTTCAGGGAAGCATACACCCCATATTGTGTGTGGGTGCGCATGGGCATGCACATGTCCCTCATGTGATCTGATGCAGTGTTGCTTTCTTGTGTAGGTTGCTAGGCAACATGCTGTAGAATTCTCAGTCATAATCTTTGATTTTAGCTCAGAGACTGTGAGGAGCGAGTGAAGGAGGAGGAAGCAAGAATGTGTCAAGCAGCTGTTTATATAAATGACAAGAAATCATTAATTTTGTGAGATAAAGGAGGATTATTTAGTACAAGGAAGTAGAATGCTTTCAGGACAGTTGTGACCTCTTAACTGCCTCAGAAATAAAGGGGCAAAAGACGAATAGGGGCTCATAACTAATAACTAATATATATAACTAATATATATATATAGTCTATGTTGTAATATGCAACATATCTCTCTGTATTTTCTTCTCAGGGCTCAAGCCAAATGGCTGTAACTGGATGTGTTTTTACTCTAACAGAAACTGCAGCAAGAGGGGGCAAACATTTCTTTATCTAGCAGCTGTATGGACACAGCTCTGACTGACTGAACCCACTGATCCACTAAACAGATCACTTTCTTTCTTTTTGTTTAGGTGATTTAACTTATTTACTTTTGTAAAATGCAAGTAGTTATATCCACATTTATTGTCCTTCCTTTGTTCATGTGAATTAACCTAAAACCAAGGCTGGACAATGATTGGGAGGCAAGGTTAAATGCTTTTAATGCATGAATACCTTACTAAAATTCTAATGAAATATATCAATATGAAGATATAGTCAGTTGTCATATTGCATATAAAATTATATTCAAGTGTAATGGATGTACTTCAATACATTACCCACCCCTACTTTCCTGTAGTAATCCCTGCTAGGAAGAATAAATGCAGTACTCAGAAAAGTAACAATCTCTTCCTCCATCACATATCGAGTTGGCCCCAGTCTGAACACTCTGTGCAACATAATTTGCAGTTGAATCATATTTTGATTGGCTGAGAAATTCCATGAAGTGTCTACTCTCAGTCCTTATCATTGTGGCAATATTCTGCATTGTTTACACTGTTTTCATTTGTAGCTTTACACTCAGCAGTATGGTCAGACCACATTTAATACCTAATGCTATCCATATCCACTTGGTTTTAATACATTCTAACTAGGGTTGGGTATTGTTTGAATTTAAACGATTCCGATTCAATGTTTCGATTCCAGTTCCAAACGATTCTCGATTTCGATTCTTTTAAGAGGCAAAGAGTAGGCTCACATCGCGAAGTCGTGGAGTCACCAGTCTGGCTAACGTTAGCAATCTCAGGACTCGTTCAGTTATACAAACACTTCCGGTGGGCGCTTCTTCGTTGGTGTTCAGCGGCTTCCTCTTCTCCGTTCAGCGGACTTGCAGTAATACAAACCTCGGAAACAAACTAGTGCCGGCATTTAGGAACCGAAAAAAAAAAATCTAAATTCAAACATCTTTGTAACAGTTCCAGAACCGGACGTTAGGAACCGGTTCCTATTTGGAACCCGATCTCGGTGCCCAACCCTAATTATAACTCATAGTTACTGTGTTATAATATACTAACAGTGTCACAATCAGTGTCTACACTAAGATGGTGTTCTCACAGGCTAGATATGCAGGAAGAGATACATGCAGAGATGTTTTGAAGCAGGCTGAGTAGAAAGTAGAGGGACAGAAGAAGTGGCGACAGACTCGTTGAAACTGAATATTTCTGAGTAAAGGGCAGGTTGGTGTTCAATAGAAGAGGGAAGCTTGAGAGGATGGTGGAAAGCAGCAGAGTGACAGCACACAGGTAGTGTGTGTAGGCTGATGAACTAGCTAGCACCCTAGCTGTAATGAAAAGCCTTTGTGTGCTTAATAAGAATGCTGGCAGTGGTCCAGCAGTTCTGGCTAGTGTAGGATTAGGCTTGGACAATCAGGACTGCAGGATCAAAACAAGGGGCAGGAACACCAGGGTCATTCTGCTTGCTAGGATACCATCTGCCCTGCTTGCCTGCCTGCCGCAGTCAGGGGGAGGGGAAAGAGAGAGACAGGAATGGGGGAAGGGCAGACCACAGCTCTACAGGCAACAGTGCTGAGACAGAGCAAGGCAGCTCTGTTTGCAGGTCAGCTTTCCTCTGCCCAGTTCATCATGCGCTGCTCTGCTTGCAAACGCACGAACGGAAACCCATAATTTAATGCCAGTGCACCAAAATATTCTGCAAATATCTTTGCAGAATGCTCAGAAAAAAACAATGTTTGTGACAATAATAATAGTAAATGTACCTTTGCCTGAATAATACCCAGTTTGGGTAAGATATGCCTTCCTGTTATTGATTTCCATGCTAAAATATTTTAACATTCTGTTTACGAACTGTATTTTGTTTCGAGCACTAGAAATTCCAGTGATTTCTGATCATTGTAAGAATTTCCAGAAATCAGTTTTAGAGTTGGTATTTGGGTTTGCATGTGCATACTAGAATGTAATATTTATATTACCAGCAGCAGGCTTGTTTTTGTCTTTCCTCCTTGCTCTCACACTGTTGTTCTGACTTGGCAAAGATATGCTGTATAAGAAAAATGGTTCATGTCCACTGAAAGGTTGTATAACAGGAAATTGCATGCATAAATATGGATAAATGTGTTGGTCCTATTTCTTAGTGTCTGGGGAGGATGAGTGTCTCATTTCTCTCTGGCTGGGGTGGATGGGTCTTTTGGACGACTGAACAGATTGCGTGATCAAATTTAGTATTCCAACAACATCAATCTATCAAAAAATAAGCCACTGCTTTTATTATATGATGAGTACACTAAAACAGCTATTTCCTCCTCATTTTTCCCACTCCTTATTAGTTCTCTCTTTCTTCCTTCCTTTCTCCCCGTTCTCACACAATAACAAAGAGCACAGAAGAGGGGCGGCAGTCAGATTGGTTCAGTCCCCCCCTTTGTGTTTTTGTGGAATAGATGTGTCCACTACCCTGCTTGGCCTGCACACAATGTTGTTAGAAGCTACCTAGCCTCGGCATGAACTCCGATCTTGTGGTTAGCATGTTACAAATTGAGTTCCTTAGCTCTCAACACAATTTTCTTTTCTTAAAATTTTTACAAGTGTTTTTGCTCAGTGTCATTAGCAGTTTCCATGACAGATGTGAGACCGAGATAATAGAAGTTGTAGTCATCCAAGAGGATTCAGTAGCTAGCCGTGTGTGGGGAAAGGTGAAAGATGTTCTGGGGATGGCGTGACAGAGGACAGGAGACTGGTTGAGTTAGAGAGGCAAGAGGACAGACGGGCTAAATTGAGGCTGAGGTTGTGGGTGGTGGCTGGGGAGGAGGCCCACATGATGTAATGTGTAACAATATCCACGCTCTTTGTAAATGCCTGTGTGCACCTTTAGTCTGTATGTGTGTCCGTGCATTGGTACTGAGGGGCAGCCTGCTGGCTCTCATCAATAATTCACCAGTCCTTTTAGTCTGTCTCCCCTCCTCCAGCTGCCTCCTCTGTCCTCCCTCTTTCCTCTAACCTCATTCTCCCCCTTTGCCAATCTCACAAGCACCACCTGAAAACCTACAAACACACACACACACACTCACACTCACACACACACACACACACACACACACACACACCCCATGCCACTCCACGATTCCTAATAATGACATTTCCTGAGAGATAGATGACGTAGTTGGTTGTTTTGGTTGCATCCATCCTCCTGTGGATGGCAGTTTACAGCTCTTTGGCAGAGCTCCCATGGCTGCATTTAATGGTGATGCAGCACAAAACAGAAGAGAAAGAAAGGAGACGGGGGAGAGTGCTGCCTCTATCTTCATTACAGAATTGTTTTTCAGTGATTCCATTCCTTGTAATTGTACGTATTTTTTGCATTTATTTGTATGAATCACTTCCAATTTTCTTCTTAAAAGTTAGTTACTGTTGTCGTCCAAACAATACATGGTAACACATTCAACAGCCCAACATTTATTGTAAAATATTTGTGCGATATTAATTCACTTACTCACTGTGTTGTGTTTAGCTGGGATCAGCTTCAGCCCCCCGCGACCCTGAATACAGTATAAGCGGATGGACTGACTGTTGTGTTATACAATACATACTTGACAGCTTTAAATAAGAGTGTTTATATCTGAAAATGCATTGCATGCAGTGTCAGCCTTTGAAGTTGTAACTTAGGATTAGCTATCTTCATGCAACACTGTTTTGATTAGTAGGAGTGTCCAATAAAGTAAAAAGGCCTCAACAGGCAACACTGTTACAATCCCATACACCAATCTAAAAACGAATTCAACTCCAAATTATGTAGCACATAAGTGTAAATGCTGGGCTCTTGTGTTTTTTCCAGAAATGATAGCGTTCCCCCTCTGTGTTACCACTTCTCCTTGTTCCCCTTGGCCTTCTCTCTGTGCCTTTCATTCTCTGAAGCTACTACTCCCCCTCTCTTCTCCCAAACAGGCCGACCCAGCTCAGGCCCACATGTAGTGTGAAAACTGCACCATTGTATTGGAAAATCTGTGGGAGGGACAAAAAGGAGGAGGAACAGGGTGCAGTGGTGAAGGTGATTAGGAAACCAGATCCACGACTCGACTTCAAAGAGAACTGGATCTCTCTGCAGCGCTTATTGATCAGCCAGGAATGTTGCTCCCTGGTGTTGGGCTGGATACTAGCTGATGTATCTTACACATACATTTGCATAATGCATTGTATTGTACAAATATGGTGATTTTGCCTCTTTATTTAACATATCCTAATATAAGGAGCAGTGGCAAAATGGTACCTCTTCAGGTTCCAGTCCACACTCTATACTTGGTCCATGCAGGGACTTGAACCAGGGACCCTCCGGTTCCCAAGTCAAGTCCCCACGGTCTTGGCTACTACTCTCACTCTTTTCTCTGAAACATCCCAACCCAGCTCAGAGTTGGATGCTTGTAAGACAATGAATGTAGTTTAGCATGCAAGAGATACATGCTGGTGAATTATTGGAGTTTGCAGTGTGCCTGTTCAGACCATGGATATGTTGTTGTCGTCTCTCATAGATCTTTTATGCCTGTGCGTTTTGCTGTGAGAGTAGATTTTGGAACATTTGTTGGCTGGGCTTTCTGTATGTCCTGAAGTGCAGAGATCAAGGGAGGCAACAACAGTGATGGCCATTGTGTTATTTAACTCCCTCTTTCCTGTCCTCTCATTTTCTTTTCCATCCCAACGTTATCTACCCTCCTCTTGCTTTCCTTTTTTTCCCCTTCCCTCCCTCCCAATGAGAAGACGCATGCAGAGCCAAGTAAACACTTTGATATGCGGAAGGAATCTCTCCCACCACCCACCCCCTTCTCTTTCTCTCTCACTCTCTCCCTACAGCCTATGTAGGTCATCATGACTCACTCCTTTATGCTTCAAAAGCCGGATCCCTGCTCAGTTGCTCTATCTTGAGCCCTCTCACGTTCAGGGTTGTGTAAGAGAAGTGTGTTTGAGTGTGCAGGCAAGGGAGCTACCGACAACCATTTTATGTTTGAAATTGCTTTTCTGCTTAATGTGTACTCTTGAATGCTCTAAATAATAATGCTTATGTTGTGTTTGTTTATCTGTTACTGGACACATAGCTTTCCCCTGCAGCATACTGTTTTAGAGGAAAAACACATTGGTATTATAACTACCAGTCTCTCTTCTTCTCTGTACACTGCATTCCCTCTGACCTAGATGCTGTATCCATCAGCTGCGGCAAGCAGATTTATTATTGCGTCAGAAATAAAATGCTATGGCCTATTTCCAGATTCTTGGCTAGCATTTGTTTGCCATCAGAGTGACCGTTTGACATTGTGTTCTCTTGACTTTCTTTTTCTGCTTTATGTTAGGCAAGTTTAGATTAATAATACATATGCTCACTGTTTTTAAGCCCAGACCCATTGCGTGACCATGTTAACAATCCACTTGGGTCAAATCCAGGCCAATGCACACTGCACATCTGTTGGTGTTGCTTGCTTTTTATAGTCTTCCAGCCTGCTACCTGTTGAATGGTTTGCTCACCTTTTTTTCTGTGAGATTATGTGTCTCACCCTTGTGAGGAAGTGTTTAGGACGCACTCACACCAGGGCCATTCGATTAGTACCGTGTCTCGGCACAATTGCCCCCCCACAGGGGGTCCAAAGCCGGCTTGCAGTCACACTGCTCCAGGCCAAACAGGCCTAGGCCCGACATCCTCACGTCGTAATACAACACACGCATGGCTTGATGTTGTTTTCAAGGAGTGCCGTCTCAAGTAATGACAATAGAGAAAAACACAGAGAACATGACTGAAACTTTACTGACCAGTCCATCTGCATATATTTGTAGTAAACACTCGGCCTGCATCAGCGCGGAGCAGATTTTGGACGGAGACACACAGCAGCATTTTTAGTATAATAGTACTGGTCTGGTCCTGCTCCGGTACCACTCACACAACGAGTCTGAAGCTCCAAGCCTGACCCAGAATATCTTACAGTCAGCAACAGTATTTTCAGTCATATCGTCTCAATAGCGGGGGGAGATCCCAGTTGAACAGAGCGATAATGAGTGGGACGGCCTATCGATTAAAGCCTACGTCATGTCCACATTACGTACCCGTGCACGTGCACATGCATGAACCGTACCATACTCGAATCCACCTCTTCCAAGTGTGCCGGGGCCGAGGAAGTGTACCGTTCTTCTTTCTTCGTTCTTCTTCTCAATCGTGCCTGTATGGTTGGTGTAGTGTGAGTGTGCCCTAAGTCAGTAGATGTAGGCTGTTCTTAGAAAGGGAAGACCTTTCTTCCGTGCTCCTTACACACATGGCAGATTATCTGCATATGAATGTTGCCTTCTGCTTCTCGGCTCTGACACTGAAGACACCCCTCCCACACCCAGCAGGGCCCCTTCACATGTGCAAACATGCACATGTCGTTGTTGTCAAAGAGGAGGATTTTTTTTCTGCAAATTCTAAACATTTCATTTTCAATTTCATTTCAATTTGAAGTTAGAAGATGAGATGAAAAATATAGACATTTACTAGTAAAAAAAAACAAAAAAACATCCAGCTCACCATCCTGACCCAGATCCCGAAAGGCCTTAGCGTGTCACATGTGTGTCCATTTGTCCTCCTCTCTCCAGGGCTCCTTTCATATTGGCCAGACCTTGGAAGGGGAGAAACGTTTTTTTTTTTGATGAGTCACTCAACCGAACAAAAAAAGGAGGGGTGAAGAAAAAAAACAATGTCCTGCAACCCTGTCCCCCCTCTAGTGCTTCCTGAAAACACTGATATTAAATCACACACACACACACACACACACACACACAGTATGAGTATTTGTAATGATGGTCAACCGTCAAAAATGATATTAAAAAATGATGCAATTAGGACATGCTGAGAACACATTTAGGGCATGCATAGTAGGGTGAGAAGCAGAGGAGGGATGTGCATCCAATGAGGAGGGGGTTGGGTGTGCCAGGGTAAAATGGAAGCTTTGTGGAGGTAACCTGAGGAGGCTGAGTTTGGGGGCTGTACATTCACACGCCTGTATCATCTATCCCTTTCCCCTTGCCTCAATGCACCCCTTGTCCTTTGAGCTGCCTCACCGCATAGGACCCTGTTGCAGCCACTCATCTATTACTAAGACCAGAAAACTCCACGAAACTTTCCAACACGGAGACATAGTTCAGTGTTATCCTATCCAGTCCAGTGAAGTACAGCCCAACTTTGATTTCCTATTCAATATTTTATCTTTACCATCAACACATTTGATCCCCTTTGGTTACATCTGTGTATTTCACTCTGCTGTTTACGTGTATTTTTAGGTAGTCTATCTCTCTGGCATGGGTAAATAGAAAAGTGTGCCAGCAGTGTAAACTTTCCAGATTTTGCCAGAAGGCACTATCATGACATGCATTTTGTATTCTTCTGTCTCCCGTGCTCATCTTCAAAGCAAGTTTTCCGTAAGAGAGTGGGCGTCTGCACTGGGCCATCAACAGGAAATTCCAGCCTTGGAGTGTGGGGGTAGGGGATGGTTGTGAGAGAAGTGAGGAAGATCAGAAGTTTGTTTGGCAGCTATTCGAGAGCACCCAAAGGTCTCTGACTGGTTTGACCTGCACAAGAGCTCCCTCTGGACAGTTGAATGGGAAACAAAAAACAATATCTACAATGCCAATTTTGCAACACCTCTCACCTTAATCTTATTTTGCATGCAGCTCTCTTGTAACTTTGGTTTGCATGTTGTGTTTCTGCTCTAATTACCCCTCCATCATATTTAAATTATGTGTGTCCCTTCATTTTCCATGGAACATGCTTGTTTTATTTGTCCTCAAATTCTTTGTACAGCTTCAGCGTTGCGTCTGGGATGACTAAGCTTCTTTCCCCACCACTGCACTTAGGTTTCTAATAATTAGAGAAATAAGACTGGGATTGTTTAATGTGTAAAGCCTCGTTCACATAAGTCGCTACTCGCCCCTTGCTTTCTTGCTGAATTCTGCCGTAGGCAGGTAATGGCCAGGCTAGTTCAAGCGGCAACTCTCTGTGGAACTCTCCGTTGACGTCAACTGTCAATCATCTCTATTCTACATTCCGATTGGTACTCGCTTGGTACTCGCTTCACTCGCATCGCAGAAAGAAATCTCCGTATCCGCCCACATCACATTGCTAGTCCTCGCATCGCCTGTCCTGGCCACATTCCGCTAGAACACATTCACATTCCATTGACAGTTGTCGCTCAGAGATGGGCGAGTAGCGACATATGTGAACAAGGCTTAAGGCAACTTTGTAAAAAAAAAAAATGAATAAAATAAAAAATACGTACTATATGTAGTTACTGAATTGATTTTTATTGACATAATGGAATCTCATACCACATCACTTATCTCATAATTCTGTGGTTTTCACTGGCTTCGTTGGTAGACAAAAAATAAAAGAGATCACTCATGCAGGGCAGACATGTTGCTTAAAGCCTTATACATTCTTGTTGTATCAATGAAAAGGGCTGTAGCCAAGAGCAAGTTCCTGTTTTCAAGAGGAAACATAAATAGGCTCAACTGATCGCTTGACAACACACTTCATTCTTACCGGATTTATTTTACTCCAGTTGGTAAAACCAGCTGCTCGGGGAAAAAACCAATGTCCCTGGGCTGCATAGATAGTTAATTTTACCAGCCAGGGGAATCGATAACATTTGCATTCCACCAGTAGATAGTCTGTTCTTAGAAAGATTTGAACTTCTGTTTTGACGGTGTCTGAACTTGTATGAAGCCGTGTTGATATCATACGCCAGTTATGTCTGTTGTGGTGCTTTCTTGGCTGCTGTGGGAGCTGCTGTGAGACACTTGACCTGCTAGTACAGTGTTAGCATGAGCCTTAGGACAGCCAACTTGGAGGGCAGACAGAATGTAACTCAGCTGGGATTTCTATAGTATTACTTTGTTGTGCAGCACTCATCAACCTTGCAGTGCCAGACCTGAAGTGCACTACATAATATATTAACACATGGCTGGTAAAATAAAGATATCATACAGAGCAAGGCAGCACACATCTATTATATATATATATATATATATATAAAAAATATCACCCCCTACTTGCTTTTCTAGTTTCTAGTTACATACTTCTACCTGTTTTAGCAGCAGTTACTATACATGCATAAACAAGAAACACTCAAACAAATACAATATTGACCAATCATTAACATCCCTAATCCATATTGATACATTTAACAGCAGTGTCGGCACTCCTCATGGAAATATGGCATTGTTCTCATCATAAAGGGCCAATTTTCCAGATACATAGTATTAGAAGCTATGATGTTCCAAAATTTGCTGAGAGTATACATTTTGTTTAAAAGCTTGAATATCCTATGATTTGTTGAAGGACACAGAAGAGCTTGCTACAAATTAAACACTTGATGCTGATCGTGTTTGACGTCATCATCAAGGGCTGTGTCTGCGTGTGTCCGCGCAAGTGATGCCTTGCGAACTGTGAACACCGAAAGAACAATTCCCTCAGGGCAGTGCATCTTTCAATTGCAGTTTCCATTTCAGAGATACACTATATTGCCAAAAGTTTTCACTCACCTGCCTTGACCCGCATATGAACTGACATCCGATTCTTAATCCATAAGGTTTAATATGACGTCGGTCCACCCTTTGCAGCTATAACAGCTTCAACTCTTCTGGGAAGGGTTTCTACAAGGCTGAGGAGTGTGTTTATGGGAATTTTTGACCATTCTTCCAGAAGTGTATTTGTGAGGTCACACACTGATGTTGGACAGGAAGGCCTGGCTCTCAGTCTCCACTCTAACTCATCCCAAAGGTGTTCTATCGGGTTGAGGTCAGGACTCTGTGCAAGCCAGTCAAGTTCATCCACACCGAACTCTCTCCTCCATGTCTTTATGGACCTTGCTTTGTGCACTGGTGCATGGAATTGTCCAACATCTCCTTGGTTTGCTGAAGCATTCAGAGTTCCTTTCACTGGAACTAAGGGGCCAAGCCCAGCTCCTGAAACACAACCCCACACCATAATCCCCCCTCCATCATACTTTACACGTGGCCCAATGCAGTCAGATAAGTACCGTTGTCCTGGCAACCGCCAAACCCAGACTCGTCCATCAGATTGCTAGTTGGAGAAGCGTGATTCGTCACTCCAGAGAACGTGTCTCCACTACTCAAGAGTCCAGTGGTGGCGTGCTTTACACCACTGCATCCGACGCTTTGCATTGCACTTGCTGATGTATGAATGGATGCAGCTGCTCGGCCATGGAAACCCATTCCATGAAGCTCTCTACGCACTGTTCTTGAGCTAGTCTGAAGGCCACATGAAGTTTGGAGGTCTGTAGTGATTGACTCTGAAGAATGTTGGCGACCTCTGTGCACTATGTGCCTCAGCATCTGCTGACCCGACTTTTACATGGCCTACCACTTATTGGCTTGCTGTTGTTCCCAATCACTTCCACTTTGTTATAATCCCACTGACAGTTGACTGGAATATTTAGGAGCAAGGAAATTTCACGACTGGACCCATTGCACAGGTGGCATCCTATCACAGTACCATGCTGGAATTCACTGAGCTCCTGAGAGCGACCCATTCTTTCACAAATGTTTGTAGAAACAGTCTGCATGCCTAGGTGCTTGCTTTTATACACATGTGGCCATGGAAGTGATTGGAACACCTGATTTCAATTATTTAGATGGGTGAGTGAATACTTTGGGCAATATAGTGTAGATGGAGAGCCACAATGCATGCACACACACACACACACACACACACACACAGTCTTTCTAGTCTTCTGACCACTCAAAGCACTTTACCCTACATGTCGAACGTGCACCCATTCACACACACACATTCATACACTGATGGCAGAGGCTGCCATACAAGGTGCTCATCAGGAGCTAATCTAATCATTCACGCACCGATGGCACAGCAGGACCAATTTCGTTTTCACTATCTTGCTCAAAGACACATCGACATGCAGGCTGGAGCAGCCGGGGATCCTCCGGTCCACTTATTGTCCACCATTCTTTTGATTGCTCTGATCGCTCTGACTATTGTTGATCTCTGTCTATTAAAACAACCCTGGGATTGGGCTAGAATTACACAGAAGAAGATGTCATCTTGCTGAATTGTTGGTTGCCAGAATCAATATCACAATTATTTGAGATGATGAACTGTGTGTTTCAGAGATCAAGATAAAATATTGCTGTTGTTGAAAATAGGCTGAACTATTGCAGAGATGGCCCACATTTGGGCTCATAATGTGCAACCAGTACAGCAGCAAAGCATCGCAGAACCAACAGGCAAACCAGCTCCGGAGCTGTACAAGCTAGTTTACTAGCTAGGCCTCCTCTCTGGAGGTCCCATCTGTTAAAACGGTCTGCGTAGGGGGCTGCTAAGATGATCCCGTTGGTTAATGTTAACTTTCTCAAGTAAAAATTTGCTAGCCAGTGTTAACTTAAGTGTTTCGAGAATGTATTCTGTCTCCACCTCTGCCCACAAAAATATGTCGTTATGTTTGCTCATTGAAAACTATGGCAATATTGCACCCAAGTATTCCTGCCACCTCCGAATAAATGTAGTGGAAATGGTTCATCTGACTCTAGGCAAATGTATATGCACCTACTCTGGATGATGACAGTGTACAAGAAAGATTAGAAAGCTCTTTTATTTAGCATGTTTTTCTACTTGGCTTCAGAAACTTAACTGAAACCATGGATATAAAAAAAAGTCATAATAATAGGATAACCACCCACTATCTTACCCGAGTATTGTTTACAGTTGGCACTAATGTCTGAATACATACAAAGAACACATACTAGGAATGTTGCTGAACAAGGTTAACGAAGATGTGACTACAATAAGTATTAGATGAAATGTAAGGATAAATAAATAAAAACATATTAAAAGTGTCCATGTAGGTATCTATCTATATTCATCTGTATACGTATATCTAGAAATAGAGAGAGAGACAGACGCATACAAATTCTGCATCTACATATTCTTATTACAAATTTGCTCATGCTCTCACCACTGCCTCAGTCTGGTATTATTTCCCTGCCCCCCTCTTTAAGCAGGCACCGCCCAAGCCCTCAGCTGGCTGTGTTCTGCAGTAGCAGGCCTTTCATCCTTCCATCCCTCCATCCGGCCCTGCCCAGTGATTTATAATTCATCTGGGATCCTGCCTCCCTCTGCACCAGGACAGCATTAACATTCTGTTTGGTCCCCAGCTACGCTGCACCCACGTGTGCATGTTGTGCGTGTCTGAGGAGTGATTCGCAGCCAGCGAGGCTCCATTTGGAAAGCCTGTTATTGTAGCTGTATGTGTTCATTCTGTTCTGGCTCTGCCTGCATTCCTCTGTCATTGTAGGGATCAGGTTGCTTGTCTGGCTGTCTGTCTGTCTGCTGGTCTCTGCTGTTGGTTGTCCTTCGTCTCTGTCTCCATATGTGCCAAGTCAGCTGACTGTCCCACCTTCTGTTCCCTGTGTAATAACAGAAAGCATTGTGCCAGAATGTTACCCTGCATTGGCTATTCTGTCTTAAAGGGGTCTTCTACGGTACTTCAAGTTTCTTCATAGCATGATACCCATGGAAAAATACCAATTTAAGGCACATGGTTTACTACACTTCACCAGGGCTTCAGATTACTTAATTCCACAAGGACTACTTGTGCACTCGCCTATATCTATGAATGCCAAACAAATCACCATTCAGTACAGCACATGTATATATATTTTTTTAAATCTTACTTTACGTTTCTTGTCAATTCAAAGTAAGCGTTTGTGCTTCTTTTAGTTTTCACAGAAACTTCAGTTTAGTGATATTTCTTTAAATATCTGTATCTATTATGTAAATATTATAGACTGTTCTGAAATTTAAATATCTCACTAACTTTTCAAAATACAAATTTGCAAGAGGAAATGCCATTTTATGCACTCAAACCTACAGATAATTGAATATAAATACTTGTGTTCAATACATACTGTAATGTCGTGTTCGGTGTGTCCCGTACTCGTCATTGCACACAAGAAGGACCGCTAGGGCTTTCAGAAGTTTGCTCTTGGTTTGCTGACGGTCGCTAGGTGCCCTTTTGTTGGTCATTTCATTCTTCTCTCCCAACATGATAGTTGTCTGCTGGTCTTTTTCTCACATGAGGACAGAGGGGGACAGAAAAGAGGCTAAAAGGAAATCAGCTCATGTTTACTATTTAGCGAGCACACTGAACCAGTACTTTTGAACAGGTATGTTAGTTAGTCTGAATTGCATTCAGCTGTAATTTAGCGGTAGCTTACTCTGAAACAATGTCATAAATACAGCGGCATTACACAAAATTACCATCAGTCATAAATATTGGAGTAACTGCAGATTTTAATCTTGTGTTTAATGGAAGAACGTTGTCTTTGTTTAGGTTTGGATCATTTATTCACCCTACTAAAATAAAGTGAGACAATGTATTCAGTAGGTGATAAATATGAAGAATAAGGGGTCCTTCCCCTTGTGACTTTTATTTTTTTATAAATTCATATATCATGAAACTTAGATTGGGATAGTATTTTGTTTCTTCTTCAGTGATGTCATCTAGTTTTTGTTCATCTGGAGTATGAATGTGTCTATTGAAAAATCACTTTGGACAAATTAATCTGCCAAATAAATGTGTAATAATATAGTTATATATTGATTAGTAGCCCATACTATGTCATGAACATTAGCATGAATCAAATATTGACATTTATAAAAAGCCGAAGAGAATAAAGTAAGCCAAGAATACCCAAAAAGTATAGGGAATAGTAAAGGGATAACACAGGTTGTTGTAATAAAGCAGGATCAATTAGATGTGTACAAGTGACTTAGTGAAGAATCCTTTAAACAGAGCTTCTTTAACCATAATGTACAAACAGACAATGCTGGGTACAGAATGTGTAATGCAGACCAACATTGCATTGCATGGCTGACTGATTTGTCCCTTTTGTATGAAACCATTGAGATTTTAACCAACATTTATATCAGAATTTCTTCACGGCATATGGTCTGCTTCAAACATGGAAAGCTCTTTAGATGATGGCAGGTTTACATTGTTGTGTGTTTGTGAGACATTATGATGCTCATCTGTGGAAAGGTCATATCCACCCTCTGTGCCTCTCCTCCTTTGCATCTCTCTCGCACTCGGTTCATTATCCAGGCTTTCTCCCTCCGCTCTGCATTTATTTTTACCTCCTCACGTAATCCTTAATTAATGTAGAGCCAGTCACCGTGCTTCACATTCTACTAGCGTACACATACACACTCACTCATTCATGTTCTCTCAAGCAGGCACACAGCGCACACACATCCAATCATTTATCTTCTCTCTCGGTTTTCTTGCAGGAGCACACTGATCTAGATCACACACATCTTAACACATTGCACACTTTGCCATAATAGGCAGATGGGGCGGCCTTGTTGTTCAGTGACTTAAAGCACATACCATACTTTCCAGGCTTCAAATCTTAACTGGGACCTCTGACGCATGTCGTCTTCCTCAACCTCCAGCCGTTATAATGGTCCAAAATAAATATACAGAAGATAGTTTTTCTTTGTTCAGTGGACCTTGTTTAAAGGAGACACATTTTAAGGAGAGGATAAATATGCCTTTAAGTTATCAATGTAGAAAAAGATCTTCTATATTTCAGTATGTGTGCAGGTACTGGAAATGGTTGTCATTAATACTAAGGCCGTCCTAAGAAAGATTAGATTCTGATTCATGATTCATGTTTTGCCTCTATAGGTTTGTTTTGAAAGCTTCACATTGAGCAGTTAGTTCCTCAGTCTAGATTGTAGGATTTCCTCACCTCTGTTATTCAGTAATAAACCAACTTTGATTCACAGGGGATCAATGCACCTTACTTCTACACTGATAAATAAACAATATGTATTTTTTCTATTACTTAGAGTGACATTTTTGCACGTCGGTGGTTGGCCCACACTAGCATTGTGTTGGCCTACATGCTATGGTGTAGTCCAACAGCCGCACATCACAAAAAACACAGCATCCCCAACATTAAGTATGGTGATTATATCATAGTGACAAAGCCACGCCTCCCTTACAATATCCACCCAATAGCCATAAACACTGAACACTTACACCGAACAGGTGAGGTCCAAGACTGCAAGGGCCTGAATTGAACAGCTTGCAAATGCTGTATGAGGAAGGGGCCGCGCCTCAGGCTATGGGGTTGACCCCTGGTGCTGGTGATGATCAGTTTAGAAATTAGGTTATAGCAAGTACACCCATGTTGCTTATCTGTATATGAATATGATTTGTGAGTTGCATGGTCATCTTTTCCTCAGGGTTGCTTTTGAATCGGTGTATCTTTTGTGTTCTACCTCTTCGGTGGATATCCATCTTGTTTTAGATCTGTGTATATACGTTTTAGTTTGTGTGGAGTATGTTGCACAGCAGTTTGACCTTTCTTGACCACTCACCTCCAGATGACTAATTGTTTTTTCAGGCTATTTGCCGCTTTGGAGGACAGGGAAGATACAGAAAAGAAAAACATGTTTAGAAAGGGTTAGTATATGATTGGATAGAACTACTTATTTGAAAACCACTCGTCGCTGCTGTATAAAAGAAAAGGCAATTGGCTGCCAAAAAGGGCTGGGCATGGCTAATGGCACCGACCAATACTTTGGGGAGGACTGTACCAAATGCTGGTGCTTTTAGTTACACCATTGCATTGGAAGCGGAGAAAACAAGATGTAGATTAGCCTACAAGCAAATTTTTCTACATGCATTGCTGGTAGAGAACAACATGCTACATGCCCACAGATTCTGTGTTTAGCTCTGGTAGACACTCATTGTTCTCCGTGAAGTTTGTTGGAACAATGAAATGTAGTCCCAGCATGTTTTATGGGAAGTGAGCACTGATGACTATTTTAAATAAGCTGTGTTAAATTTGCGAACAGAATTTGGCGGGGTGCTAGGAACGTTTAATTCATTAATTTTGATGTTGCCAACTGTTGGATTTGCAGTGAACTAATATCTATTGTCATGACAGACTGTTATGTCATGTCAAGAAAATGGAATGATAACAAAATGAACAATTACATGAGGTTTTCATTCACACAAAGTATCTAAAAAATGAATATAAAAGTATTGTTTTGGTATCTGTATCGAATTCAAGCTACCTGAATCGGTATCAACATTTTTGAAACGATACCCAGTTAACTGTAGAGCCTTAATCGCTTTGATTGACAGTTGATGGTCCTTAAATTCTTACTAATAACAATCAATACAACAACACACACTCATACATACACCCACTCGTTACCATATTGATTTCACTAGCGTGTGTATTAATCTTCTCTGAAGGAATAGCTCAGTGCATAGCAAGTGTGTGGTCAAGTGTGAGGGACAAAATGATGGTGGATGCACTCATCAGACATTTGTTGGTGATAAGAGGAATATGAAATGAACTGTAAAGTAACAGCTCCTCCTGTCCTCATGCCAAAGTGTCCTTGGGCAAAATACTAAACCCCAAATTGCTCCAGAAGACTGTGCTATTGGTTTGTGAATGAGCATTAGTTTAGACCCTGATGAGTAGGTGGCACCTTGTATTGACAACCCCTGCCATTAGTGTATGAATGTGTGCAAGAATGGGCGAGAATAAAGCACTTTGAGTTTTCAGAAGATGATAAAGATACTTTATAAATGCAAGTCAGTTTACCATTTACTAAATGTATTGATGGTATAAATATTTTTGGTTGCACATGCGTGTGTACAGTACCTTCACTGATATTTCATCTTCAGGAATAAGAGGATGATCTTAACTTTTTTTCAAGGCATAGCTTGTATCTACACATTGTTTTATGTTTCCATAATAACTTTATTTCTGCAGTCTTAAATCTGTCATAGTTTATTGTCGGGCACAGAGACATTTCAGCCTTTCTTTATTGGAAAATAGTTTTCCACCTGTCATAAGCCCCTTTTACACTGCCTTTTCATTGCGCAATTATGCCTCCTTTTTTCCGCAACATCGTTAGTGTAAAAGGCACAGAGACAGAATAGGGGGCCAAAGTCGTTCTGCTTCTGAGTCGGTAATGAAGGTAGTCACAGAAGCAAAATGAGGCGAGATTGTGTATGGGTAGAGCCAGCAAGCCGCAACAGAAGGTGACCTTTTGATGACCTGTTACGTGCGCAACCCACCACCAGGGATTGAATAAACTCCTAAGAAGAAGTGTCACGTAATGATGTGCAGCAACTTCGCTTGCACTTGAAGAGTCGTGTAAATGTGCACAACTAGCAAAAGAAAAACTCAACTTACAGTTCACCTGCCATTGTTGTTTTGGTATGCTAGGGGCAGTCGTATTTCTGACAGTTATTTAATGTTACACTACCGCTAATGTTACCCGTCATTTGCCCTTTGGTTCCGCCAAGCCAGGATGCTTGTGTAAAAAGAGACACTATTGCAGCGTTATGCCGCAAACCAAAGTTTTAAGTGGTTTTCGTTCCATGATTATGGTGGGATCTTTAAAGGAGTACAAATTTTCACCATTTAGTTAAATTAGTTTATGATGTAGAAACGGTCAAGACTTAAATATGTCTGTGAACATGAAACACTCAGTAGTCAGTATTTTTAGTCCTTCTGGATGTCTGCAAAACAATAAATGATTTGTTTTACATACTGGTCATGCTGCATGGTGCTGTATTTGACCAATTCTGACTAAATTAGGGCTGGGTATTGTTTAGAATCTCACGATTCGATTTGATTTCGATTCATTGGGTCACGATTCGATTCAATTTCGATTCGATATTGATTGAAATGCTTCGATATCGATTCAGTATCAAGTAGAAATACACAAGTAAGAGTACCAGATCATTTTTTCAAATAATTTATGCCTAGTTTCATGCCTTATGAACAGCCGTGGTATAACTCATAGCATGATAAAACAGGACACTGCTTAAACACTAAACTACAGTGCATGTAACGGGTTCACACCGGCCGCGGAAGCTATGGTAGTAGACAGTAGTAGTGCAGATATACCGGTGAAATGCACATATTTGTTTATCTACTCTTCACATTTATTAAATGTATTGTCTCTTCCTGTTTCCCAGTGCGAGTTGAGATACACAAATATGATCGCATTTGTCAATCGCGGTATTTTATTTTGAAAATTGCTTTTATTTTAAAAATTGACCGGATTGTCTCGTGTTTCTTTGTGTGATTTCCTGCCAGAATTGACGCGTTCGCTCACGGCACGCGCAAAAAATAGAGCAGACGCCGAAACGATCGCTTCACGGCGCGGGACGGCCGCGCCTATTCGCGGTGCTCCGTGTCTGGTGTGAACTACACTATCGCTTAACAAGGGCGCCGAAAGGAAGCGGGCTCCGCTACGCGCCTATTCGCGGCGCTTCCGCGTCCGGTGTGAACGCTGTACTCACTCCGGTCGCCATATTGTAATGGTTTGGTCTAGTGCGGGCCCCGTCCGTACAGCGCGAATCACACGAGGGTGTCGGTCACTGTTGCTCTTGAACTACTAGTTTACTCAGATGAGGACCTAACACTTGTTCTACTTTTAGCTCTTACTTTATCGGCAATGATTCGTTGTGGTTTCCTTGTTTCCTTCTTTTGACAAATGTACTTATTGTAAGTCGCTTTGGACAAAAGCGTCTGCTAAATGACCTAAATGTAAAATGTAAATGTAAATGGTCACAGCGCCCCCACTGGCCAGGGGCTTGAATCGATTCAGAAGATTGCTGAATCGATATTGAATTGCGGGGGAAAGAATCTCAATGCATTGGTGAATCGATATTTTTACCCATCCCTAGACTAAATGTTACTAAACTTGACACTGATCTGTTGATAACGAATGTTATGCTTTCTGTGTAAGCTTTGGTAGTAAGCACATACACTAATGTACTGTACTAGCACACGAGGCTGAAATAATGGTGTGGTCTCTGAACTGGCTCCTGCCTCTTAGCTTGAAATATTTTCAGTCATGTTATGGCTAAATTATGGCTCATTAATTATGGCTTAAGTCATATTTGTCAGTATGTTTTTATTTCAAAGCATTTGTGATAAGGATAACTATATTTTGAATGATGTCTACTCTGTCTATACATTGATCCATTCAACACAAGTAGCTGATGTGTAACTTTGTTTTGAATGTTATAATAATGTATACATCTGAAGTAGATTATCACATAATGATAACTTTATAACTTATTTTCACCCAATACTCATTTTTTACTGAATGGAGCTTGAACACATCATAACAGACGTAAATGGATCCCCATTAACAGCTGTTCACTCTGTTATTTAGCCATGCAGGACTCTTGCTGATTGTCTGTCTCACACAATTAAATTGTGTCACAATTCAGCACAATACATGATTTGAAGGTTTGTGTGCAGCTCCTGGCCAGTGAACACCCTGATCAGTTGGGGCATCCCTACTTAACTTTATTAAGAGCTGATATACAACACACAGAAAATAAACTCACCAAATGAACATGGTTCTTGAATTATTAAAGGTAAAGACTACAGGGCACAGATTGCTGCAAAATATTTTGAACTTGCAAAGTGTATCTTGTCTCTGTCTTGAGATCTAAATTCAATGAGCTGCTTAGTGTGGGTGTAGCTTAAGGGTAAGATTGGAAGTGGCTAGCAAGGTAGCTGCTTCATGTTTGCCGCCCATAGACTTAGCTTATGCCAGTCATTTCTAACTGGAATCCTTACAGTATTAGGCAGTAAGAAATGCTGATGTTGAATTAATTATAGCAAAATATTCCTTCATACCACCCCTTTTAGAATCTAGTCTGGTAAGTAGGAAATTATTGTATACATTCCTGTTATTTTGGTGCATTTTGTGCCTGGCTCTGTGTTATTATGACCTAATCGGCCTGGGTACATGGGTCGCTTTATGGGAAGACGAGTCTACTAAACACTGTTGTTCTTTCCATCAGTTCTGCGTAACAACTCGGTCAGGGGGGTTGGGCATGTGAGAATAAGGCCAAGCTATCCAGAGAATTGGAGCAGATGATGTGGTGTCAGCTGATGTTTGAAGTGCAATTCTTATTGTTGTTGTTGTGTTTGTTGTGATGGTGAAAAGTGTGCAAAGGTATTTCACTATTTTACATGATAGTGTGAGTGTTACAAAACGGTTTAATGTTTTCAGGAATAGTACAGTTGTATTGCACAACCTATTGTGTCATCGTCCTGACTAATCTTCAGGGTACAAACATGCAAAGTCACTACATGCTAACCGTTTACCATATGTGGTAGCTGTATTAGAAATATTTGTCAGCACATGAGTAAAACTGCTTTGTTTGGACAGACACTGATCCAAAGGTCAAAAAGTGATTGAATCCTCATTGCTTGCGGTTTATATGCAGAAGCACTATTCTATCAAAAGGTTCCCCCTCTCCGTTCACAGCCCTTTCTCTAGCTTTTCTGATAGGCCTGCATCTGTCTCATCCCTGAGTTGCTAGGCAACAGGCTTTCCATGTGTATACGTGTGCATGCGCTCACACGTTGCTGTGGCAATGTCAGGCGATTGCCTGTGAGAGAAGAGAGAAATGTTGAGAATGGAGAGAATAGCAGATGAGAGAGAAGTACTCAGAGGAGAGGGGGAAGAAATGAGAATGAGTCAGAGCATTGATGAAGCTGAGGGATTGAGAGGAGAGAGCCAAAAAGCACTAGATAGGCTCTGGCCTTCCCTGCAGCCTAGCTATATATGTCTGTCTGTCTCTCTCTCTCTCTATCTATCTATCTATCTATCTATCTATCTATCTATCTATACACACACACCCACACACACGTACACACACACAAACATAGGCCTGCCACTATCTTTGCGAGGTCACTTGCAAAGACAGCATGATTTACCAGACTGGCAGGCAGGCAGCAAGCACTGAGCTGTTATTGGATGGAACAGAGAGGTGTAAGGGAGAGTGAACGTGCTCAGAATAGAAAATCAGACCAAGTGATTGGATTCCTCCCCACATCTCACTCCTCTTGCTTTCTCGCTCTCTCTGCTCCAAGAGCCTTATGGATAATAGGACCACTCCTACACACTCACATTTCAAATGTATTTTGTCATTTGTCCAGATGCCCTTGTGCATCACCTCCTGCAAATGTCGACACTTGACATAAGCGTGATGGCTTTTATTATGTAGGAAAATTAATGATGGGATTGGGATTATTTAACCCAAACACTTGCTGAAAATACAAACTAGTAACTAAGAATAGTGTATTGAGTGTGTCGGCTAGCATAGAAAACCCATGCATGTTATAACTTTAAAAAGCTAATCTAGAGGCATGATGTCAGCCCTCAAGAAGTAGTAATTCATTTGATTTGATTTAATTTGTATTTGATACAACCATCCTAGCTCTATAATTCTGCTCCTTACTTAGCTCCGTTTTAAGCACACAGTTCTGTTCTACCGTAATGCATCCTTCCTCTCAGTGCTTGTGTCTGTAAGCACATGTTTGTGTGTGTTCATTTGTCACCCCCTCCTTTCTCTGCACAGGTTTATAATGAAGTGAATGGGCCCAGGTCAGGGACTGAGCAACCAGGCTGGGCTGTGGTTGCCAGGATACAGCAGTCCAGCCCAGCCGGCTTTATTTGCACACCAAACTGGCTAGCTAGCTGCTGCTGCTGTCTTTCTATAGCCCATTATCCTGCATGGCATGTCCATAGACTACCACAGGTGCTGGGCTGCAGGGTACACACATGAACAACCTGGATGAGCTGGTACTGTTATATACAGTCAATGTAAAATAGCATCCTTCTATACAATTTCGAAATAATTAATTATGAATGAGCCAATGCTATAGAATGATTCATATATTTTACAAGAAAAATGCATGCTTTTGGTAGGGTAACAGTGGTTAATGTGATTGTTTGGAGTGAGAGAGGTTGGGCTAAAGTCATTCTGCTACTCTTAATTTGATGTGCTATTAGACAGGCTAAAAAATAATGATAATCACACACTTAAAGAAGGTGGTAGTCAAAAAGGAACTACACTGGGATATTCATGGACCATGTTATGACAGCATGGGTGATGACTTCCAAAGGGGAAATCTCACTTTGACCCCTCTAACATTTGCTTCACCATTTATGTTACCATGTGTAAGCCATATCTGTTAACCGACACCAAGTTCAGTTGACTGACTGCCAGGGAGTGTGTTGATGATTTGTATCCGATTTGCGCAATAGGCGATAGGATTTGTGCACACACACACACAACACACACAAACATGAGCACAGACGGAGAGCAACAAGCCCATCCCTGTATGCAGCTGCTTTGTTGTTCAGCTGTCAGTGTGGAAAATTTGAGGTGTGTTTCTGTGTGTACAGTGAGAGTCATGAGTTAGGAGTGGCATGGGGTTGGTGTAAGCAACTACAATTCATTTCTGCCCGTGCATTTTCACCCCGTTCACGGCTGCGTGTTTACATCTTTGTGTTATCCCATTGCTGAATGTGTTTCCCCAAATATAATCAAGAGTGCATGTTCTTGCAGAATTGCTTGAAATGCTAAAAATGTATATGGTTGATATTGGATCATATTTTCAAACATTTTTAATGCAGCAGACGTCTGGAACTAAATTAGCATTTGAATAGCGGTTTTTAATGCTTTAATGCTAAAATGAATTTTTATGAAGCATATAGTAGATAGCCGATTTCAGGTTTCACCGGTGTCTGGTTCAGTATACTTGATTTATGCAAACCGGTTGAACCAGCATTTGTCCTTATGACACGTTCTGGAAAATAAAAAACATCACCAACCTGTGCCGATGGCCTCACGGCACAGGTACACGGGTATATTCAATCCAGCTTTCGTATCGCGGTCTATTTCGTGAAACAGGATAGATAGACAGGCAGGACATAACTTTGGGAGGAGTTAGATTTGATTGTTGAAAAGATAAGTTCATAGGCTTCTCGTGTCTGTGCTGCTAGCATTTACAGATAGATTGATAGATGGATGTCCTGATATGAGTGGTTGCAGCATGTGTCATATTTTGTTTTCCAGGAAGACAAAATTTGATACGAGGAAATACATTGTGTGTGTGTGTGTGTGTGTGTGTGTGTGTGTGTGTGTGTGTGTGTGTGTGTGTGTGTGTGTGTGTGTGTGTGTGTGTGTGTGTGTGTGTGTGTGTGTGTGTGTGTGTGTGTGTGTGTGTGTGTGTGTGTGTGTGTGTGTGTGTGTGTGTGTGTTAATTAGGTGTACAATATGACCAGGGATTTTATCTAAACTGCATTTTTTTTCAGTGTGACAATATGTCCTAAATCATGTAAGCTGGTACTATAGCATCCCATTGCAAGTGTGCTTGTGGTGTGTGTTAGTGCAGTGTGAGTGTGAGTATGCTGCAATATGCTGAAGTGTTGGCCTCAATCTGACCGCAAAGGGAGTGGCTCAGAGGATAGAGAGGATGCTACAGGAGGATGGAGAGAGAAATTAACGGGGGACAGAGTAAGAAAGGTGTGTGTGTTTATGCAAGGGAGAGTAAAGGTATGGATAATAGTACTGGCAGGTCCTTTCCTTCATTTGGAAGAGATTGTGTCTCTGGCTCACCCCTCACAATTTCTTTCTGCAGTCATCATCCCCATAGCCAAGTCTGCCTTGGCTGATGTCATGTACAACCTTTTAAAACTCAACAGTGTGGCCACTCTTTATTCCTAGTTTCAAGGCAGTAGCGTTATTTACAGTTTTCGCAACGGTCAGCAGACACTAAAATTTCAAAATAAAATCTTACGGTACAATGTTCACCACCTATTCATCTTAGCACTCTCATCAATAACCTCTTAATATGTCACTTATATTGCTGAATATGTATGTATAAATTTAACCTAGCAAACACATATCTGGCAATAGCTTTTATTCTTGCTAAGTTAGCAACAATTGGTTTCATTCAGGCTCGTGCCAATTGGTGTTTGGATCGTATATTGATGATTGAAGGTAGGATTGACTAAGATTTTTTGCACTCGACTATGCTTTTAGACAATTTAGTCGTGGAGCCGCCTGCTGAGCCCCCTTAATCAGCACTAGCGACGAGTGAATTTTAAATGCTTAGTTACAAGCAGGTTGGCTGCCTCTTTCCATGGATCTGACACCCCATGTCTCTGTTCTCCATTTTCCTGCTCACCAAAACTTTGCTCTGCACCCCATAAGAGTAGTTAACATTACGGATAGGGCTGTATGAATGTAATTTTTTTTAACGTTTTGATTGAGTTTTTCAAATCAAGCGTTGAACGTTATTTCACTAGCATCCTAATGAAATGACAAAATAGGATATGTTTTGTTATTTTGGCTATATAAATGAATTTATGGTGCCGAGCTTGTTGCTCAACTTACATTTTATAGGTTACAGTTAACAGTTTTGACCACAGAGATAAGTTGTTTTTGAAAGGCTAAATGCCTAAACATTTCGATTGAAGCAGAATATTTCGTTATATAAAAAAAAATTGGGAATGATTTCATCCATCTATTCAATAGATTTTGACTAATGGACTGAGACAGTTACAGAGATGAGAAGCTGCATATTGCTCGCTGTGAGTTTGAGAGAGGGATACGGAGATAGGCAAGAGAAGGTGGACTATTCCATGCAATGTTTCTATAATGTCAATGTTATTAATGAAGCTTCTCTTCGGCATAACTATTCGGTACATCCTTAGTTATGGATAAGATTTGGAATATATTAGAGATAACATAATAGCCTAATGATTAATGTAACATGATGACTTTTAAAAGGGAGCCGTTGTTTGAGGAGACATTCATTCTTGATGTTTAGGTATTTTTAATTCAATGTTCACACTGCTTTGACTTTTTCGAAGAGTTCAAACATTAAGCAATGCCGTTACCCATTGGTAATCTCAAATACCCCTGAGGGATGGGTGTTATTTTTGTATTTGCACTAACACACATGTGGAATTAATTCTCTTATATATAATGTATAATAATGCTTTCGTGGCAACAACATTTGACCAAATAAACACACTCACAGACTTGCGCTGTTAGCAGATGTTGTGTATCTTTTGATTGGGATGGAGGAGGTCTGTGGTTTTGAACAGGGTTTCCTGTCCTTGTGTGCGCCTTTCTGTGACTTCTAGCTTGAAAACATCATTTTCCTGTATTTTGCATGTCAGCTAAATGTTCTTTAGCTACAACTGCCCATCATAGTATTCCCGAAATAGTGCAGATTATTGTTCTAAAAGCCCGGCTGACCCACTTTGAGGTGTGCGCGTGTGTATGTGTATGTGTGTGTGCGTGTGCGCGTGTGTGCATGCGTGCGTGTATGCGTGTACGCGTGTACGCAAGATTTGTATATTTCTGAATGTAGTCAACCTTTCGGTCACTGTTTGGTGTGAGTTGAGGGAAGGTTGGTGCGAGTGCCTAGCAGTAGTAACGAGGTAATAACAATGAGCCAGAAGAGAGAGGAAGTTGCTGTGTTTGCTCATGTCTCTCTTTCCATATACCAGTAAAAGAGGCAGCAATGCATCCTCTGTAGCTCTGTGCGTCTCTGGTTGGCTGGCTGGCTTGCTTTCTTGACTTGACTGACTTGACTGGAGGGATATAAATAGCAGTCTTTGAATAGGATAACTGCAGAGGGAATGGGAGGGGGTGGGGGAGGGGAAGAGAGATGGAAGTGGCGCCAGGGAAGATAGGAGTGCCAGTGCCTCAAAATATAGAAAAATGATGCAGCCATGGTCTCATCTGCTCACTCACTCATTCAGAAGAATGATCATAGTTGGACGCACTCTGAAGAAAAAAGTGCATTATGGAGGAGAGAATTGAGGAATGGAATGTATGATTAATTCATGGCCCTGTGAAGCAGAAGGCCTCTCTTCACGAAGAAAGGCAGGGGATTGTTGTTGTGTACTTGCATAGCAGACAAAGTAGACTGTTCCGAACAAGGAACTGTTCCGAACAAGTGAAGTTATTGTTGAAACCACTTATAACGGATAGATTTATATTTGATATAAGAAGGCTGCAGTCCATCTTCTTAACTAACAATGGTAGGGATGCCATGAATTAAGAAAGGGTAAAGCCCACAATTACAAGGGGTAGCTAGCTATGGCGGTAAGTAGCTGTTTGGGTTTTTGTTGAGACGTGCCAGTCACGTTCCTGAAGACATTCCTTAGCTGTTTCCTGCTCTGTACATGTCCCACAACATTGGAGTTATGCAATATCTTACATGGTCTCTCCTGTTGTCATTGCTAAATTCCACTATATGGCTGATTTAGGTGTAGTATTATTTATATAAATAGTGTGATTTTTTTTAAAGGGATTATAGTGTCTCTTGCTTTAAGATGAGCAGATATTGTTGATCATGTTTTAAGGTATTTGGGCCGACAGATAAGCTTTTGCCTGCCTCAGCTGCATCCAGCCTGTCCTCCCTCTCAACTGTTTTCTTCTAGAGCAGGAGTGTAATGGTTGAAAATAAAGTGCTTGATGTGCCACTAATGGCTGCATCGTCTGGCAGTGTGTAAATGTGTTTTCAAAGAAACGTAGTGGCCAGTTGCTAACCTCCCCCACCATCTCTTTTTTTCCTCTTTCTCTTTGTTCCAGACGGTTGATGATGATGCAATGGCAGCGTGAATGAAGCTTGGCGTGGGGAGAGCTGAACAATGCCCAAAGGTGGGGGTTCTAAAACCCCCCAGCTGGACCACTTCCCACTCAACACCGACATGGTGGAAAAGCAGGGTGGGAAGAAGGTAAGTTTGAAAAACCTAAGAGCACACACACAACCAAATGTTTGTATACAACATATAATCCCAGTTTCAACTGCTGTTTGTCCTTGAAACTAAAGCACTAGTTCTGATCAACAACTGCAATACCTTGGAAGGCCTCACAGACAGTAAGGGAACATAAGCTAAAAAAATAAAAATGTGTTTCAACCAGAAGGTCAGTGTGGTCAGTTTCAGTGACGCTCCTCTGTGGTTCATCCCTCTGACCCCTTTGTGGTGGAAGCAAGCATTCTGAAAGTTTACCAGTGTCTGTGTCATTGAGGGGAAGTTTTATAGTTGAGCTTGGATTTGCCCCTTGGTGCCGCTAACAGTTACAAGGTGGAATTTCAGAGAAACCTGCCAGCACTGCAAACCAGTGAACAAACATGCATCCAATTTAAAAGTCAACCAAAATGAAAACTTTATATCATCAAAATTATAATGCCGTATTAGGGCCACTGTAGGAGAAAAAAAGAACGGAGCCGTGAAAACAACCAAAACAAGGTGCTGTCACATGTTGTGATGTATTAATTAGAAAAATAAACGCATACATTCAGGGAAGGTTAGCTAGCATAAATGCTGGTTGTTAGCATCGTAATAGAGTAGCAAATCTGCTACTTTACAAAGTCGCAAATTTGCGGCTTTGTAAAGTAGCAATTTGGAATGTTGCCCACGTCTCTTGGCTCTGTTTTTTTTTTTTTTTTTGCCCTACAGTGGCCCTAATACGGCGTCGTAATAACCTGAACCCAAAGACCAGCTAATAACAGATGGACACTTCAGAAGCTAGATATTATCCATATCTCTGCACATTCCTACATCTTTATTTACCCAAGACTGATGACTGACAGAAAACAAATTCTTAAATGCATTGTGGTTACTGTAGTTACTATTTCCCAACTTTACCAGGACACCTTTAATGCACAAAACACAATTGACTCTTGCATAATACATTGTTGGCAATTCATAGCCACAAAGAATGCAGTGTTTATGTCCTTGAGGTTGGACAGTCTTCTTGGCCTTTCAAGACATATCAGTCCTGAGGTAGAGGCCTTGAAGGTAGCGTCCAATGAATCTGACCCACGTACAGTCATGTTGTTTTCAGTGGAATCAAGTGTCGGGCACGGCTTGATGATGTCATGGTGTGTGCCAACTGTTCAGCTACCAGGAGCAGCACCAAGAGGCGAAGAGAGGAGAGGTGCAGCTTATGCAGGCGTGGATTTACAACCCTCTGCAAAGGATTGCATCAGACTCTGGCGTGGAGGGAGGGAAGGAGGGAATGAAGCGCACAGGGGTGGGTGGAAAACAGAGTGAGACGAAAAGAGCAGGCATTGCTAGGAGACCATCAAACAGGGTGTCTTATGAAGGCAGATCTGATGAAAGTCTCTAGTTGTCAAAGCTATCTTTAAATTTAATTTAAAAAAAAAGAAAAAAACCCAGTCTTACTCTGGAAATAAGCTTTGTTGATTTGGACCATTTGCTATCGAGGCATTTTAGCTCCTTTTCCTGTTGTTTGTTTTGATTTCTTAAAGAAGTCACCCACTTGCATGTTGATTTCCTCGCTTATGCCCAGATGTGTGCATCATGCTTTTGCATTAATTGTGTGGTCCTTTGTGAAAAGCCTTTGTGTCGCTGATCTGAGACGCAGACCAAGAGAGGAAAGGAGAGAGCGACAGAGAGATCAGCCAACTGACAGTGTTTGTCTCTACTGTACAATGACATCATAGTCTTATGACTGGGGCAGGGCAGGGGGAGGAGTTCAAAGAGTCAACACATAATGGAAAACCTGCCCTGAGAATAGAGAGAGAGAGATGAGTAGGGAACAGAAGGTAGGACAGAGAAATGAAGAGGAATAAAGTGAGTGTGTCTACTATAACTCACATCTGACTGAGACCTTAAACCCTCTGGACATGAAGCCCACTGATTAAAAACACATTGACCTTATATCACAATACATTGTGGACCGAGCAATTTGACAAATACATCAGGGATTCACAACATGCCGCTGGCATAATGTGTATTTCCTGTGGAAATTACCACAGATGGAGCATTGGCACTGCCCTCACAATTCAATTCGATTACGATTCACAAGGTAACGATTCGATTCTACGATGCATTGCGATGCATCAAAATTCTACGGCACAAAACAAGGCACATTTATCATCAGTCATGAGGCAATACAAGCAGTCAGATATTGATAAACAGATTTTATTGGCTACTATGTGTGTATTATCACTCTCCTGTATCTTTGACATAAATGTCATTAAATAAAATAAAATTGAAGGATACATGGTATTGGATATGGCATTTTCAAACCTGAAAAGAAAACATAAATCACTGCTTTCAGTGCTTTGAATGAGAAATGTTTCTCTTCTCCCTGCTTTTGATCATATTCACTGAAGCCGACACTATGCTTCGATAGAACAACATAAATCATCCGGGTTTAAGAAAAAAACGTGCCTCTACGTGCACCGAGAGCTTGTTGTTTGTTTTGCAAAAATCCTCCGCGCCCGTATCATCCTGTCCACTCAGCGCAGTTCACAGTTCGTGCACACGCCACAGATCCCGCCTCCCCCCTCACGCATGTTACAATATCACAGGCGCACGCCTCAAGCTAGGCATACGCTAAATGACATTAGCAGTTGATATCTATAGTAAGTTAGCCAGCCTACCTCTGTGTAGCGTGTACTCCATGCCATTTATCGGTGAGAGAAGACATAGGCGCGTTCACAGAATCTGGTTCACCCGCACTGACGAGCACTGGATGGGAGGGAGGAGGAGGAGCTTGGTGGTAGAGGGGGAGGGGCGTGAGGGTTGTAAACATTCAAAATTTGTCTCGATCTGCCAGACTTGCCGACTGCGACTTTAATTACCCGTCTATCGCGATCATCTCCCTCCGCCTCAGCCATCTTGATTCTTTAGTGTTGTTGTTCGGGAAATGCCTCCGGAAGTAATTGAAACTTCACAACTTTATTGTCCACTCAAGGCCAGAAAATAAACAGTGACATAATCGATTATGGCACGTTGCCGCATCGATGCTGAATCGTGTATGGCCCCGCATTGCGATGCATCGCCGAATCAATTATTGTTGAGTGTCAACTTTTTACATTTTTGTTGCTCCCCCAGTTCTGTGTTTTGCAGTGCAAACATTATGTCTTATTCTTTTGTTAGTGGGGGAAAAATACAAACCAAAACCAACAGTTTTGGACCATGTTACAGCTTTGCTTCAGCCATTTCACCTAATGTTGTGTATGGTCAGACAGTATTTTGTGTATTACAATAGGTATTGGTCACTGTTTTTTTTTCTAACTCTGGCTGTGCTGCTGTTGTACTCAGTAACACTGTTTTTTTTCACAAACTTCTCCTAAGTCAACCACAATTTTGGACAATATTAATATGATAATTATATAATAATAATAATGTTTAATTGTAACCAGAATACATTATAACAAAGTCAAGACTTGTGCTGTATCTTTTCAGTTTTTAACTGCTGTAAAGCTGCTAGTCAGGGTAAGCAAGTCAATACACCTAAGAAACAACTTGAACAAACATAAGTATTCACATCTGTTGATAGCAGGGACACTTGGGTTCATGATTGTTTCCAGCAACTGTATACCACAGAACCGCGTCGGCGTCTGCTTAGCCTCCTCTCCCTGCGCCTGGCTCTTTGTGCTGGAATCTAGGAAGAAACTAAATGGAAAAATGTTGCTCTGCAAAACCCATAATAGCTGAAAAAGTCAGGGCAGAGAATGGCATCGACTTCAGGAGGAGGCTGCAGGAACAGTTAGCTCATGATTAACTGAATGTCTTTGTCTAATTCTTTTTCAATTCTCTCTCTTTCTCTTCATAAAAAAAAGTAAATGTTTTAATTACAGTCCCAATTCTTTATTCTGATTTAAGCTGTGTTAACACTTAACTTTGTCACCTAAAGTGTTCATGTTCCAATTTGTTTCTTTCATAGGATAAAGTGTTGTCAAACAAGACTCCCAAATTGGATCGCAGTGATGGGGTCAAAGAGATGAAAGAAAAGGCCCCTAAAAGGAAGCTGCCCTTCACTGCTGGAGCTAATGGAGACCAGAAAGATTCTGACTCAGGTAGGAGAATATTGAGATGCATTGACTTTCCTCACACTCCATGTGACTTTGAAGTGCTAATGAAAAGGGAATGGGAATTATTACATCACATCCTCTCAAGCTTGCAGGAAGTAGTTAGGCGTGCTCTGTGAAAAGAGGGGGTTGGGCTTTGTGAAGTAAATGGGCTCCTAGCTCTAGCTTCAAGTCAGCTGTGTGTCTGTGCCAGAACTGTGGAAATTGTTCCTACAGTTGCCGTCTGAAAGGAGAGGAAGACCAAACAAAATCATGATCCAATTAAGTGGGAATTTGTATAACGTACAGGCCTGACCAGGTCTGGCTTCTGGTAAGGCTCCGGCTTTGTGTTTTCTTTAATTAGGGAGAGAGGGACTACTGCTCATGCTTGTTTGACTTTGGGCTTTAAGGGTTCAGGATTTAGTTTGTTGATAATGGTCCAACTCAGAGGCTTTGGTAACAGCTTTCATAATCTGCACTGACTGAGTCTCTACATTGGTTTATGTTCTGTGATTACGCTTGAAAAGGTGTTGAGAGCTAAAAGTGTGTATGTTGCAACAGATGACTACTATGGTTTGAAATCAAGTTTAGGGAGATTGCACTTGTATTTTGTAGACACATGGGGTTGTTTAACTTCAGGGAAACTGAAGTGGAATGTTTATTTGAGAAGTTGTAACTTGTTTCCTCGTCACTACTTTGATTGGCACTCTTGAATCCCTATAGTTTTGTTTACATGTAATTTCCTTTTGCATGGTTACATGTATGTTGCCTGATTATTTAGTGTTATGCAGTACTGTTTCTTAAGACTTAATAGATGCTTGTTTTTAATTTAATTTATTCTCACTGGTTTTATATCAATCTCCTGCTTTCAAGCTCTGAGCCTACTGGGTCAATGTATGTTTCTCTTCACTTCTTCAAGCAACAGGTCTACCCCACCCCCCACAGCAAGGGGATGTGTGAACTTTCACCTGAGGAACAATAGCTGGACAGTCTATTCGAATGCTAATAGCTTGAGCTTTTATTGGGTTGGGCTATGTGGTCTTTCCACCCTTGACTCTCAACTTACTTCACTGTTTTGTACTATAGAACTATAGAGGTCTAGAAGTTTCCAGGGCTCACATTACACAATCAAGTTGCTCACATTTGTCTACCATCTTAGTACTTTAAGCGTAATTGCATCGCATCAGCAAAATTGTGCAGTGGCTACTCCAAAAGTCTTGTACATTTGGGCCGACTGTCCACATGGATCTAGAGTTTTTGGTGTAAAGCACTTTTTTGAAACCAGGTCCCGGGATGAAAAATACTGCTCCCCTCCGTTTCATGTTCGTGTGTACGGCAATTACAGATATGATGATGTCATCGCCCCACCCCTCGACCCTCTAGGCTTTCACTTCTTATGCGACATCTCATAACAACAACAACAATGCCGGCCTACATGCTTGTGATTGTGCTGCAGCAGATACTCTGCTCCTCTCTACGACGGCATATTAGGGCCACTGTATAACAAAAAACAGCGGGGGGGGGGGGGGGGGGGGTGACAACGTGTGACAACGCCTCGTTAATATCCTTAGGGTGATGGCCGTTGACGGTTATTGTTGGTTAATTTTATATGGGCCGAATTGTCATCTTATTGGTGTTTATTGACTGGGTGGTTGGCAAATTTGCTACTTTATAAATTTGCAACTTTTTTTCTCAATATTGACCACAATATATATACCCAGCTTGTATACAGCGTGTAAGCTGTGTCTCTTCTCCTCCATTTTTGGTGTATTTTTGTAGCAGAAACAGTGCCACATAAGGGCCTGGGATATGCAGTACAGTGTGCTGAGTCGTTTACAATGGATTCGTTTGGACCCAGAATTTCTTGAACCGACACCAAGAAAAAACGGTTAAAAAAAGATTGTTTTGGTACATGGCCTCAGTGTATAGCCCCTTTGCTCCCACTTCGCATTCAACCCTTCCCCATTACCTACTCTCTATGTTCTTCTGTGACTTGAGTGGATGGAGATGACCGTGGGGATTGGTATATATCAAAGTATTCTGCAGCCATGTTCTTGGCTCTACTAAGTAAACTGTAGAACAATATTGATATTACATGTTAGTCATTGTTTTTTGTAGCTACTAAGGGTATTAATTGACTACTAAGATGCAGGTGAAAGTATTTAAAATGCTCAAGTCTGCTGAGAACTGTATGTGAATTTGGTCAAAAGTATGTTCCATGTTATGAAATTGACTGGCTTTGTGGTTTATGTGCTAATATTTTAGATTGCAAATTGCTTCACAATTTAAAAAAAAAGTAAAAAATATGAACCCAGGCGATTGTCCTGGTTTAAGAGCTGATATGCATTATTTTAAGATAGTTGCACTGTTGACTTCTGTGGTTTGTGTCTCATGTTAGATCAAATGTGGATTAATTTAACCGCTTACAAGTCAATTTTTAATTTTTAACATTACTATTTCTAATAATCCACCAGGTTAGAGAGTTCCATCTTTGTACAATTGCCACATTAGTTCCTTGAAAATCTCTTCAAATTACGTATGCCTATCACTGTTACACAATATTCAACAACAACTTGCTCAAAATCCACAAAACCAGTGTGAAAGTGAAGTAAAAACTGAAAGAATAGCATTATAGTCTATGGAGCACAGCCAGGTAGTGCTTGGACCCTGGTCAGAGCTGGCCCAAGCTACGCTAATATTGGCCAGTCTGCGTTGGAGAGGTCGGCCTTGATGAAGGGTCAATTATAGTACATAGTGTTTACAAACAGGTATAGGTTTTTATTGTACAGCCGTGCACAGCACACTGCAGATCATTCAGGTTGAAGTTTAGCAAAGCTCTCAAAACCTCAATGCCCAGCCCTCCCTTAGCAGAATTTCCAAGTCTCCCTTGACCTCCTCCTGAAGAGGCTAGACAGCAGCATTCCTCCTTCCTGTGGTCATCCTCCTTCTGCTCCATCCTTACTGATGGGAAAACAACTAAATATGTTTTTTCCTGTTCCTTCTCTCCTCTTAAAGTTGGTAAACAAGTAAATTGTGAAATTCAACTATCGTCTTTCTTATAAGGAGAGACAAACACAGGTAGATAATTTCATTCTGTCGCCTTGTGCTGTCTTTGATCACTTTAACAGTAGCCCACTGCCTTTTCATTATGGGAGTATCACTCCCTTTTTCCGCACCATCATTATTATAAAAGGTACTGAGACGGAAAGGGTTGTCAGAATCGTCCAGCTCTGAGACGGCAGAGGTAGTCACAGCGCCACAACAGAGGCGAAACGAGGCGGGCCGAAACATATGGTGACGTTTTGACGCGCCAGAAGATGGAAAGACAGTAGTTGCTTGCTCGAGGCCGCGGTTGTTTGCATCAACATGTATATGATGCACAGCAACTTCGCCTGCGAGCAAAAGTTCACCTTTCATTGTTGTTTTGGTGCGCTTAGAGCTCATTGTATTTCTGATGCTTATTTATCGCGTCAGACAAAAGTGTTACAAGGCATGGCATCTCTGGTTCCGAAACGAAGACAGAGTTGTGGCCTTACGCAAACTTATCGAGGGCTCTCCTTTCTTTGACTACGGCGGAATCTCTGTGTAAATACGCGTAGTGTTTGACTACAGTCAAACAAACTATTTTTGTTGACACATTTTATAGTGCTGAAATGAGTTGATGAGTTGACAAGTTTACTGTTCTTTAAATTTAAGGATGTGTTGATTTTCTTTTTGTAGATAAAACAATTATATTAGTTTGGGTTTTAGACTGTTGATCAGATAAGCAATTCATTATTTTATTAGTTATTTTATGTATACAACAGCCAAAATGTAAAGGCTGTTCCACAACAACAGCAGTCATTTGTCATCAACTATAGTTGGCATTTTAAAATGAGGAATCACAGAAGAGCTGGCCCAAGGCTGTCCTCTCAACATTACTGCTGCACATCGCTGTACCGTGTCAGAGCAAGCCTACGTTGTATTTTCCACTCTGGAAAGGTTTGGAAAATGGCAAGTTACAGTGTACAGCAGGCCACATACAATTGTCCCAAAAATGTAGTCAGTTGTTATTTTTGAGTCTTTGTATTTTGAAGCTTGTGCTCAAACGTTTCCCTTGTTGCAGCCTTCTAGGATATTAATTGTCACACAGCCTTTGCCACTGGGTCACAGTATCAATGGTTATTTTTGTGAACTTCTAAGGGAGTTACACGATGGGCCATGTAGAGTTGGTTTTAAAACGATTCAGTGGTGTGCACAGAACTTAAGCCCACACGTTTCCCCCCTGGCAGTTTATAATACAGAGACTCACACAGGATCCGAATAATACTGACACACAGAAGACAAACACTGCCTGCATAACTGATTAAAGCAATATGTGATAATCGTGGACTGAGAGGACAAGACAGGGCATCGTTCCCCCCCTATGTTCACACTATATTTTTATGAGTCTCTTTTGCATACAAAACATTGACAAAACATCCTGTTGGCCACTTCCTGCCTCTTCTCCCTTAACTTCCTGTTTACGCAGTGTAATTGTCCCTAAACAGAACATTGTTTCACTCTAACGTGCCATGGTCAAACATACCTGGTTGGGCTGGTTAGAGTGGTTCTTCTTGTCCTGGGGTTGTGTTGGCTTACCAAACCAGACACTTCTCTTTGTTTTGGCTTCCACTAACATGGTGGTATTGTTCGCCTGCCATATAAAAATCTACCTCTATTATTACCAGACATTTATGTTTGAAGTGGTCTCCTCCCTTGGCTCAGGTAGACCGTCTATTCACACGCCGCCTAGACCTACCCATAAACCAGATTGCATTCCTTTTTTTATTAGGTTTATTAGTTAGTCAGGTTTCAGGTAGTAGGGAGAAAAAGGTGTCAACCCTTTCTGTAAGCTGAGTGATATCATTTTACTGAGACACATGCAAGCAGTGTTTCCTGAATAGACATCCAACAGAAATACACACTATGGGAGCCGGTGCAGAATGTTGTGTAAATGTTTGCTCATTTGTGTAATACAGTAATCCATTTGATGTATTTTTGAATGACTTGATGATGAATGATGGACACATTCAAGTTTTATCAACCCATTTTTACAATTTCTATCAGCATCTTTCCATAAATCCCAAGGGTGGAACTAAACAGAAAGCTTATCCCAAGTGTTCAAGAGCCCCATGTCAGGGATGAGCAGGCCACGAGATGCCACATATGATGAATCTTGTATAAGAGACTTTGGTTCTGTGTGTCGTTAAGTAGCAGTAACCTACGTGGGAGCATCGGGGTAATAACTGCCTTCCTGGTTCTTATAAACGTAGCCTGGAAAGGCTAACATAGCACTTTCTCTGTTCTGCTGCTCAAAAAACATGTTTGGACTGCTTCTGTGGTTCCTGCTGTAAGTCCCAGCTAAAGGAATGTGTCTAAATGGCAAATGCTTTGAGAACGTGAGAGTGTATCAAAGAAGGGTGGGGGCACATTAGCTGTAAGTGTTCACAGATGTTAGTGAAAGTTCATCAGCTCTGTTTTGGTGAATGGAAAAATCTTCCTGGAGAGCCTTTAGCCACCGGAAGCGTCAGCCGCAGTGATTCCTTCTTGCCTTGTTTACTTGTGTGTTTGTGGCCTTGAGCAATGCTGACAGTCTTTGAATAAGAACAATCTGGAAGAAATCAGACTCAGACACATCCCCGCATTTACTGGAGTCTCAGTAAATGCACACTTGACATTTGCTGTTCCCATTTCTCTCTTTGTGGTAGGAGCCTGTATTGCTGCTAGTGTTTTCTTGCTGTGGGCCGTGGGAGTTGGTCCCCTTCAGAGTTGAAGTGTTACAGTCATGTGTAGCTTTACCCTCCATAAGGGTCATCAGATGGTATGTTGCCACTGAAAATAATTGCTGGGTGTGTCTTTGTGGAGCAGCTGCTTTTGTCCAGTAGCACAGTGTCTCCAGTAAGCCTGGCAGGCATGCAGGCAGGCATGTGGTGACCTGGGCAAGGCCATGCTGAATAGAAATGTAAACCAACTATTTTGTAATAACCGTAGGCCTGCCAAGTCACACCCTCTTTTCTCTCTTCTTGATTCGTCCCGATTGGCTAGGAGACGGACAGACATAAACACACTGCTTGTTGGCCCCTCCCTTTCTCAGGAGCAGCTGGGTAATAACACAAAAGTCACCCCTGCTACCACTAGAGCGCTCACATACTGGCATAAATAGGTTTATTATGACAGGCATGGGTACCAGCTGACTTTCTACAGGGTTAATGTGTGTGATGTTATGAGAACACGATTAAATCACCGTAGGTTGAATGTTTTACTCTATTTTCTCTTGGTCTGAGAAAGTTATCTGTCAGAGTACACCTTGTAGCACTTGTTGGCTTTATTTTATCATTGTTGATCATATTGCCTAGGATTTATCAACAAAACAAAAGTTTAACAGTATTTGCAATTGGTCCTATTGTTGTGATATATGTGTGCTTTTGAAAATTGTCATATATATAGTTTCAAATAGCTAAACTAGGTGATGGTCTTAGTTTAGACAGCAAATGTAAGAAATACACAACTCTATTATGGTATGCGGAAACAATGTAATGATATGGTGAAAAAAAGCTAGTAACTAATTTAAGCATCTATAAATTTAATAGTCATAACAAAATGTGGATAATACATTTTCCCATTGAATAGTTTCACAAAATATTGAATGTCTTTTTGGTATTTAACATTATTAACACATTACTCATTCCTTACCATTTTCAGAAAATTGTATTCGTTTGTCTGTGTGAATTAATAATAACCTTTATTTATAAACCACTTTTCAAAATCTACATAACAAAGGCAGCTAAATAAAAGTCATAAATCAGATTTAAACATGTATTGTTTAAAAACCAATAAAGTATAGAAAAAGTTCAGTTAAGAAGAAAGAACATTTTTAAAATAATTCAAGTTACAGTTGAGAGGAATTAAAGGCCTCTCCTAAAAAGTATGTTTTAAGAAGTGACTTAAAGGAGATCATTGGCTGCGTCCGAAATCAGCCGGTTTGATTTCCTGAGGCAGATTTTTCCAGAGCTTCAGGTCTTGACTGCCAAATGATCTGTCCCCTTAGGTGATCAGCCAGGCCTCTGCACTAGACCTCTGCCGAAGGATAAATTCATGTATTTTTTAGTGCAAGTGTGTCTGTGCAGCCAAATAAAATGACCGTTGCTTCTTTCCTCTCACTGTCGTTACAGAGAAACCAGGTCCAGAGCGGAAGCGCATTAAAAAGGAGCCCACAAACACCCGGAAGGCGGGTTTGCCTTTTGGAATGGGGATGCCTGGGATCCGGGCCGGGTACCCCCTCTCTGAGCGGCAGCAGGTGGCCTTGCTCATGCAAATGACAGCTGAGGAGTCCGTCAACAGTCCAGGTGCGTGCTTATCATGGAAGCCACGTCTTCTGTGGACGGCTGGCGGACAAGGAAAGAAGGACGCAGTAGTGTGTGTGTGTGTGTGTGTGTGTGTGTTGTGTGTGTGTAAGAGAGCAATGATGGTTGGCTTAAAGAGAGAGTCTGCAACTCGGGCATGCTCTGCCTCTGGACAGGACAGGGTGCTTAATAAATTAATTGTTTTTACAGCTATGCTGTCAGTCAGAAAGTGGCTGTAGTTTTAGCAGCTGTAACTGTCACATTCATCTACAATAGTGGAATTATTGTTGTAAAATACAGCATGGGGCCGTTTAGGAAGTGAAACAAACTTGTGTTGGAATTGAGATGGAACAAATATTGCAATCTCAGCATTTGAGCCAAATCACAACAAACAAATGCAAAAGGACGACAAGTATTCAGTTCTTGTTGATTTGTTATCTGTTATCCTTTCTGCTGTTAGATTATTATTCTTAATGCAAATTGGCCATCAATGTATTCAATAACTAAAATAGCATTATTATTGCAACATTGTACCCTTGACATTTGAGATAATATTAGGTAGGTGAGGACAAATGCCTAGCAACCCATATTTTTGTATTCTTTTGTTGCATGCCGGAAGGCATTGCCATAGATTAAGTAAGTGCGTTTCAAATATAATTTGGGACAATAGCTGTGCAAACTTAATAATGTAAATGTGATTATGGTTTGGGTTTAATCTTGTAAATGTGATGAAATGAGCTCGAGTGAAGTAGGTTTAAGTACGCTGCTGCTGATTGCTAGAGTAACATTGCCCTCTTCTGGCTGTAAACTGTACAGACAAATTGTTATTCATAGTTGTAGACAAAATAGAATCAATGATAAAAGCAAAGTCTTAAAAAATGTACCACAAGACACTGTTCAATTGTTGAAATATGTGTCTGTCTCCTACTTACAGACACAACACCAAAGCACCAGTCACAGTCCAGTCTGGGTCAGAAGGGAACGCCAAACTCTGCATCTAAAACCAAAGACAAAGTGAATAAACGCAATGAGAGAGGAGAGACTCGGCTGCACAGATCAGCAATCCGTGGAGAGGTACGCCGCATCAAGGAGCTCATCAGCGAGGGAGCTGATGTGAATGTAAAAGACTTTGCAGGTGAGAGGCTCTTTGTATAAAAGGTTCTGTACTTTTTCCATGTGGCAATATATTCATTCACATACACACATACACCGCTCACACAGTTATTCTTCTCATGTTTAGGCTGGACTGCATTGCATGAGGCGTGCAACAGGGGGTACTATGATGTGGCCAAGCAGCTGCTGGCAGCCGGAGCAGAGGTCAACACCAAGGGTCTGGATGATGACACCCCTTTACATGATGCATCCAACAATGGACATTTTAAGGTAAAAAAGAAAAATGGTGTATAGCTAGTAAAGATGATTCATATCTGAATGCACTCAACATTATTGGTAAAGAAAAAGATAACCTTTCTAAAATCAGAAGGCAAAAATGATTCTTACTCTGACTCTCTGTCAAGCTTTTTCATGAAGATAGTGTACATACGCTTTGTAATGTTTAACCACAAGAGAACTTGGTAGTATCACTTATTATGTTGCAATTTATATTGATGAGATATTTCTGTTCTTTATGTCAGGTGGTTAAGCTACTTTTACGGTATGGAGGGGACCCACGTCAAAGCAACAGGAGAGGTGAAACAGCGTTGAAGGTTGCCAACTCTCCAACTATGCTGAATCTTTTGCTGGGGAAAGGCACTTACACATCAAGTGAAGAAAGTTCATCAGGTATGTAGCATCTCTGAGTCACCTAATTAAGTTACTTTTATTGTAGTTGTTAGTGTGGATCATGTGACTGTAAGTGTTAAATTGTGTATTAATTGTACCTCTTTGTTATTTACACAGAATCTTCGGAGGAGGAAGATGCCCCCTCATTTGCCCCGTCCAGCTCTGTCGATGGCAATAACACAGACTCAGAGTTTGAGAAGTTGAAGTTGAAAGGGAAAACCGTTGACCCTCCTAAATCTGCAGTCACACCCATCAAAGATGAATACGAATTTGATGAGGATGATGAGGAGGAACGTGTTCCTCCTGTGGACGATAAACACCTCTTGAAAAAAGACTTCCGTAAGGAAATAGTCCCTAAGGCTAACAGCTCCATCGCCGTAGCCAAGACGGAGGTCAAAACTTATTCCAAAAGCAACTCGCTCACACCAAAGAAAACTGTCAGGCGGATCATCTCTGACAGTAACAGTTCGGACGAGGATGACAGGACGTGTTTCACGCCAGCGCCTACGCCGCGGCAACAAGCCCAGCAAGCAAATGCCAAGACTAGAGACTCTGGCAGCATGAGCTCTAAACAACAAAAAGACAAGAATAAAGTAAAAAAGAAACGGAAGAAGGAGAGTAAAAACAATGTCAGTAAAGAAGTCAGGTTTGGTAAAGTCAATGACAAGTTCTGTACTTCTGACTCGGATTGTGGAGATATGGAGAGTGAGGATGATAAGGGCTCAAACAGTATAAAGGACCCTTCTGCAACGAGCCTGAAAGACTCCCCTGGCTTTAACGCGTCTTCCTCCTCTTCCCATGGAAACTCGAACTCTCAGAAACAAGTACCATCCTTAGCAGAACAGCATCCAAAGCAGTGGAGGACAGATGGCTGGAAGACTGTGTCATCTCCTACATGGTCAGACGTCAGTTCTCTGTCAGATTCAGTCAGAACAAGACTGTCCAGTGAGTCTGACTACTCCTCCGCTGACTCCAGTGTAGAGTCAATAAAACAAGTTAAGAGGAAAGCGCAGGAGAACAAAAAGAAGAATAACAATGTGCACAGTAGTGCAGTAGACAAGAAAAATTCTGAACTCTACAAAAACTCTAATGCAGACAGTGCGGTCTCCAAAACCGACGTCGATGGAAAAGTGCTGAAAAAGCATAAAGTGAAGCACAAGCACAAAAATAAGGAAAAGGACAAAGCTCCTAGTCTAGTGCTCAATCAAGACATGAATGAGAAATTTGTCAAGAGTTATTCTTTTGATTTTGATGATTCGAGGCAGAAGTCCCTTATTGTTGAGTCAGAAACGCCAGTCGAGAGCAAAGTCAAGTTATCCAAACATGAAAAAGACCATTCTAAAAAGGAGGATAGGCTTTCCAAAAGCAAGTCGGAGGATAAGGATTGGCCATCTGGAAAAGACCTGCACAGAACGGCAAAAGAGGAGAAAAACAAGAAAACAAAAGACTCCACCAAGGACAAGACAAATAAGGAGGAGAGGGAGAAGCCTGTAAAATCTGACAAAGATAGAAATGTCAAGGAGAAGGAGAAACCCAAGGAGGATAAACAAAAGGCTCACAAAGAGGAGAAAAAGAAAAAGTCCAAGGACAAGTCCTCCTCAAAGGCAGACAGGAAAAGTGAGCAGAAAGAGGAAAAACATCTAAAGGTGGACAAGGAGAAAAACACCAAGGAGGAGAAGGAGAAATGTAAAAAAGACAAAGCACAAAAGGAAGAGTCTGAGTATGAAGGCTATGACGTGAACAACCGTTTCCTCAACTTAGAGGACACAAAGCTCAGTGCTTCAGATGACCATCATGATAGATGGGGCTCTGAGATGTCCTCTGACTCCTCCCTGTACGGAGATGACAGCTGGGACGCTCCTGTCAAAGAGTACAAGGAATACAAAGCCAACAATGCTGTTAAACTAATTGTTGAGACTGTAAAGGAAGAGACGAGGAGGAAAGAAAACAAAGTCAAGGACAAGAAATCTGATCACAATGAGAAAAGATCAGAGAAAGAAGCCCCTTCTAAGAAGAAAGACAAAGACTCCTCAGAAAAGACAAATGAAAAGAAAAAAGACTGGTCAGAAAAACAAAAATTAAACTCCAGTCACTCAGTTGAAAAGGAAAAGAAACGGAAGGAGTCCACAGACACAGTCAAAGACAAAAAAGACAAGGACTCTCTAGAAAACAGTCGAGACCGTAAAGACTCATATGACTTCATGAAAGAAAGAAAAGACGTCAAAATCAAGCAGGAATCTACCAGAGATGAATATGGCAATGATACTTTCTTTAAGGACATTGATGCTGTCGGTAAATCGTGTGATATCAGAGAAAGAAACCACTCTGGAAAGGAGAAAGAAAAGAAGGGCGAGGGAGTGGAAAAGCGAGAAAAGACGAAAGCTGACAAGCACAAAGAGAAAACAAAAGACAGAGGAGTTGATCAGGAGAAGGATAAGAGTGAGAAAAGCTCTGCAGAAAAAATTGTCAAGGAAAAGGACGCAGACCGGGGCACCAAAGACAAGAAGGAGGGAGTCAAAGAAAAACACAAAGAGTCTCATGGCAAAGACAAGGATCGAAAGATGTCTTCAGAACAGACCAAGGACAAGAAAGAAAAGGCCTCTCAAGACAAACATCCTGATAGGGAGAAGGATTTCTTGGAGGTAAAGAAAGAGGAACGAAAACCTGAGAAAATCCGGGAGAAAACGTGGTACAAGATAGCTGACATCTTCACCGATGAAAGTGATGATGAGGATGAGGACAGCTTCAATGGGGGTGTTGCACTTGTGTGTGACTCCATCAGAAAAGACTTAACATCTGATCAGGATGAGTTGGATCACTTCCCTTTGGAAAAAATAAGAAAATCTTCTGCAGAGGCTAAACATAACACTGAAAAGGCAAAAGATAAAGAACACAAAGAAAAGAAGAAAGAAAAGACCGCATTTGACACAGGTAAAGAACGGAAAGGCTCCCTAGAGAAACACAACAAAGACAAGAAAGATTCTGTTGATGCAAAACATAAGGAAAGGAAAGACAGGATGTCAGTGGACTCAAATCAGGAGAAGAAAAATAAGCTGAAGCTGTTGGACAAAAGGGACACCAGTGAGGAAAAGACAAAGAGTAAATATAGAGACAAGCTGGACCATTCGAAAGAAAGGAAACCCTCAAAAGGCAGTGGTGAAAATGAAAAGTCCCTCTTAGAAAAACTGGAGGAGGAAGCTATGAATGACTACAAGGATGACTCCAATGACAAGAATAGTGAAATCTCTTCAGATAGTTTCACGGACCGAGGTCATGAGCCAGTCCTCACTACTTACTATGACTCGATCAGCCTGACTGATGTCTCTGAAGACAGGAGGGACCCCCTGTCCATATCTACACCCCAGGACAAGTTCAGAGAGAAAGAGAGGCATCGACATTCCTCTTCATCCTCGTCCAAGAAAAGCCATGACAAGGAGAAAGAAAAGGTCAAGAAGGACAAAGGAGACAAACGTGACAAGACAGAGGAGATCAGGGAGTCCTATAGCCGCAGAGAGAGTCTACCTTTTGAGAAAGAGCCCATGCCTCTTGAGGCAGACCCTTATACATTCCCTTATGGAAGTAAAGGAGACGGCGAAGACGACTTTGATAAAACATTGGAATTTGAAAAAGAGATGTCCAAAAAGGACAAGGCAACTGGTGTCATCAGTGACAGAACAAAGGACAAAAAGAAAAAGGAGAAACATAAGGAAAAAATAAAGGAGGAGAAGAATAAGTACACTGATGGCTTTGGGTCATTAAAACACTCCAAAGAGGATGTGAAGTCAGGGTTGAAAGATAGCCCACAGGTCACTGTTCTAAAAGAAAGATCAAAAGAAGAAAGTCCTAAATTTGATATGAAAAAAGACAGAAGTCGGGATACATGCGACAAAGACACCAGAATGGACCACAGCAAATCAAAGGCGAAGGATGAAAATGAAAAGCTCACTCAGTCCAAAGACACAGTGAGGAAAGATAATCGTCCACGTGAAAAACTGTTGGTGGATGGGGATTATCAGATGACAAGTTTTGGTCAGATGTTGAGTCTAAAAGACCAGGAGATTGAAGAGCGCCACAAGAAACATAAGGAAAGGATGAAGCAGATGGAGAAACTGAGACCCAAAACAGGGGACCCTAAGCTCAAGGACAAGACCAAGTCCACAGATGAAGTAAGGAAAAACCGCAGTGAGTTATCATCAAAGAAATCCAACAGTGTGGAGTCTGGCCTTAAAGAGAAGAAGCTGAAGGATGTGGGTCTCCCGGCCCAAATGATGTCCCCAAGCAGGAAGTTCCAGCCAACTGACAGTCAAAACTCAAAGGACTGGCTGGCAGGCCACCAAATGAAGGAGAACCTTTCCGCTTCTCCCAGGCCAGATCAAAACAGGCCAACTGGTGTCCCCACACCAACATCTGTCATCTCCTGTCCCAGTTTTGAGGAAGTAATGCAGACTCCACGTACCCCGTCTTGTAGTGCAGAGGATTACCCTGACATTATGTTGGATGGGCTGGACTGCCAGAACTCATCGGCTATGACGATGTCAATGAATGCCTGCTCTCCATCATTCTTTGAAAGGTATTTAAATGTGCCAACATACTGCAGGGTTACTATTTTTTGTAAACCTTTGTACTCTGTTGAATGTGACATATTTTTTAAAGTCTTGTCTTTCTGTTTTCCACCCAGCAGGTACTCTAACTCTCAGAGTTTCCAGGAGGGTACATGTCCTACCCCTGCAAAGAACCTCCAGCTGCCACTTGTCAGCCGCTCTGTATCCTCTGACGTTCGCAGGCCTCTGGAAGAGGAATTCAAGGCTGAAGCTGACAAGTTCCTTCGGCAGCAGAGTGATTCAGCAGCTGAATTTGAGCCATCATCTTCCTCCCAACCTCTAGAAGACAAATCTGCAACCGTGGATCAACTGGAGTGCCTGCCGTCTCCTTATTTCTCCCCACTTAGAATGCTGTCCCCTCGACAGGAGCCGGCCCTTCCGACCCCAGATGCAACAGCACCAACTCTTGCTGGCACTGAGGGAAATGACCACTTTCCTGACAATGTATTCAACAATTTCTTGCCCAAACCCTCAACACCAGTTCACAGGCCAGACCCCCAGGAGCCCTGCTTCGACATTGCTGCACCACCAACCCCAGCTCCTGCTGCTTTGCCACCCCTGGACATCGATGACATATCTGAGCCTCACCACAGTGAGCCTAACCTGGTCCTGTCAGATCTTCCCTCTGTCACTGAAGAACAGGAGCAGGAAGAGGAGGAGGAAGAAGAGGAGGAGGAAGATGATGAACTGGAGGAGGAGGAGGAGGACTTTGAGGATGAAGGTGATATGGATGAGAGGGCTGATAGGGACCACAGTGCAGTGGAGGAGCCAGAGCAAACAAGAGAGCCATGTTCCTTCTCCCCTCCAGTTGAGGACCCTCTTAGGAAGAGCTGGCCTGCAGAGTCACCAGGCCGGCAGGAACCAGAGGTCCAAGAGCTCTCTCCAGCACACTCTGCACCCAACCATGGAGAGAACTCTTTTGATCACAACATGGGCTGGAATGCCGATATGGACCTCAAATCTCCCCACAGAACATATGGGGAGATAGAGGCTGCTGTCTCCAAAATAACCAGTCCATACCATTCAGACAGTGAGATGCAGCACTTGTCTGGTCACCCCTCTGTCACACCCCCTTATGCTACTTGGAATAGGTGGCACAAGGAGGACCCAGAGGACTTTGATGAACAGAAGGAGGCTGTGGCTGACATTCCCTCTCCAGAGAGGCCTGAAGCAGCTATTGATGAGGAACCCAACTATTTAAACACCTCATCTTCCTCCAATAGACTGGAGTCTTTCTTCCAGGACTGCAACAAGCCCAGCATCGAGGAGAGTCATGAGATGGACACTGAGTCAGCGTGTGAAGAATCAGACGACAGACAGACAACGCACAGCTTCAGTGCAACCACTGAAAGCCACATGCCTCCAGCTGTGGGCCCTGAGCCTGTGGTGCCCTGGGCAGACCCATTCTCAGCTGATGCAGATGAACTGGATGACCTGGGCCCATTCTCCTTGCCTGAGCTACCACTACCAGACAAGTCAGAAGAAGTCACAGAGTCACGAGACCCAGAACTTGTCGACCACAATAAGACTGTGCCGACCCACATTAGACATACCAATACAGAAAGAGAGGACCCGGTCATAATAGAGGTGAACTTACCAAGCCTAGATAAGACTCCATGCCCTGCTGGAGACCTAGGTTTAGGAGAACCTACCGGACAAGACTTAAATGTACAATTACCACATGCCGACTTCCAACAAGAGCTGGACCCTGAGCCTCAGAGTCTACCAGTCAACAGCTCTTGCATTGTAACACAACAACAGGGCAGCGTGTTGGAAAGAACAGAACCGTATAGAGGACCTGATGAGTCGGATCCCAGCATGTCATATTCATTTGTAAAATCGGATCCCAGTCAGCAACATCACATTCAGCTCCACTCCCTAACTGAGTCATTGCAGTTACCAGTTGATTCATTGTCTGTTATCAAGTCAGAGGTGAGACAGGAGGAGATGTTGGAGCCTGTAGTTGAATCCATTACATGCAGTCCTCTTCCTCAGCTCCCAGTGGCAGTTGCCCTCTCCAGCACAGTGGAGCTTCCAGACACTCAGGAGACTTCATCCAAGGTAACAACGGTAACTCTGACTACCACCACTGTAGATATCCCCAAGAAGGTGGACGAAATCCCTCAAAGGATGACCCGCAATCGCGCCAAGAACAATCCCTCTGTTGCTGCTGTCCCTCCTACCTCCTGCATAGTAACCCCGTCTGCCACTGCCACCCCTGTAACGACCAGTCCAACAATAACCATTAACCCGATTCCGACTAGAACCCCGACTCCCACCTCGGCTTTGTCCTTCGTAGCCCTGAAGAAAGAATCTGTGCTTACTGTCGCCTCTACTGCGTCTAATACAATCCCAGTAGTGTCTTTACCTACTTCTGTGACAACTTCGGCCCCAGTGGTTATCAGTAAGCCGACAAAAGTTCGCCCTCTCCCCGTGGATGAAGAGGAATCTCAGACCCAGCACCCAAGGAAGAGGAAATTTCCACGTTCTGGTGGGCAGCAGGTCCAGGTCCAGTTGGTAAACACAGCGATGCAGCAGACCAGGGAAATGATCCAACAGACTTTGGCTGTAGTGGTCAATGCCATCAAGCTGGACGATATTGAGCCTTACCACAGCGACAGATCAAACCCTTACTTTGAGTACTTGCAGATCAGGAAGAAGATTGAGGAAAAGAGGAAGATTCTGTGCTACATCACACCACAGGCCCCACAGTGTTACGCTGAATATGTGACCTACACTGGCTCCTACCTGCTGGACGGCAAGCCCCTCAGCAAGCTTCACATCCCTGTGGTAAGTTATTGTGCCTTTATCATTTTCCCTAACGGAGCCAAAGCAGTGAGTAGGTTTAAAACGGTTTGGATTCTGTCTGATTCTGCTTCCATGTTAAAAGACATCAGTAAAGCAATTAAAGAGTTACTTTTTCTAGACATAAATATTGTATCTGACTGTAGAAATGTCAACACAGCATGTGGTAGATGATCTATGTTGTTTTTTGCTCATCAGATTGCCCCACCTCCATCGCTGTCAGAACCTCTGAAGGAGCTCTTCAGAAACCAGGAGGCTGTGAGAGGGAAGCTCAGGTTGCAGCACAGCATAGAACGGGTAAGGAATCCACTTCTACATTCTCTATTGCTCACTCCCATTTATAAATTAAAGCAACAAACACATACTGAGCCCTCTGAACTAGCAAATCCTGTTTTTAATAGAAATGCAAGGGAAATCTGCATACCCCCTGCTACTAGGTCGAGTGAATTGCAGACACAAAACTATTTAATCTCTCGCTAATTATGAGGCCACGATTTCTGTGAAAAATACAGATCTTTTTTGACCCATAAACCCATTTCTATTAACCTCACTAACCATCCCATTGCTCTGTTTTGCATATTGTTTACAGGAGAAGCTCATTGTTTCATGTGAGCAGGAGGTTTTAAGGGTCCACTGCAGAGCAGCCAGGACGATAGCCAATCAGGCTGTGCCATTCAGCGCCTGCACCATGCTGTTGGACTCTGAAGTGTACAATATGCCATCAGAGAGCCAGGTAGGAAATATTTAAATGTATGCTTCAGTGTCAAATAAATTATAACCAGTGTTATTTGGCAGCCAATTAACACATAATCCATCACTTAATCTACATTGTGACTTGGTGTGTGTTCTCAGGGTGATGAGAACAAATCGGTGAGAGATCGCTTCAACGCTCGTCAGTTCATTTCCTGGATCCAGGATGTGGATGATAAATATGACCGCATGAAGGTAAATATCAGTACTCTGCAGTGATATAATATGTCTCCAGCTAAAGGCATTGATACCATAATCTTGCGTATACCAGGTGGATTTATGCTTTGCTTCTCCTCCACCAGACTTGTTTATTGATGCGGCAGCAGCATGAAGCAGCAGCCCTCAACGCAGTGCAACGGATGGAGTGGCAGTTGAAGGTCCAGGAGCTGGACCCCGCGGGGCACAAGGCGCTCTGTGTCAACGAAGTGCCGTCCTTCTACGTGCCAATGGTCGATGTCAACGATGACTTTGTCCTGCTGCCTGCATGACACACCTGTGCTCACAGATTATGAGCAAACTTTGTCTAATTCACTTCTTCTCAAAGAGACTTCGTTGAACTGAACGAATGGAAAGGGCTAGCAAGTTTGAAAGAGGACTTTAGACAGGAAAAAATTATATTCTATGGAAAATGAGTAAAGATGAAAAACTTGCTTTGGATTCCCTTCCGTGAAGAAGGAAACCTGTTTTCATTGGGGGGAAAGAAAACACACAACTTGCACTTTCATCCTCAAAGTTTTTACGTTTGATCAGAGTGTGAGAAGCAGAAACAGTTTTTGCTTCGAGGCTCTGACACCGGGACACAACTCCTCAGTGCTCAATTTCTGTGAGACAGGGGACAGAGATATATTTTCTGCATTCGTTTTTGGTCCCTGCTTCAATAGACCCACCATGACGACTGGGAGGAGGTATCAGAGAAGAGCTCTCCCAACAGCATGGTGCTTGTCCTGAGGGAGGATTGAGGATAAACCTCCTCTGTTGACCCAGGGCTCCTGGTGGGCCAGGAGGAAGTCAACGGAGCCATGGTGCATCATGTGGATCTTCAATGTAAGACAGCTGAGACGGAGAAAGCTAGAACCAACCGCTGATGGTTTTGGGGCTATAAGACCATATACCCAGAGGACGGCCTCTCTGTTCACACTGCACCAGGCAGGCCTAGCTTAACACAACAGAGCCTGCAGCAGGTTGGTATACAGCAGAGGGCTAGCAATGTGTGAACGTCAAGGCCCAGTGTCTGAGAGGGAGAGACTGACCCTGCAGCCTCTCAACCTGGCTAAACAGAAGAGGACAGGCATGGCTCTCTGAGGACAGACCGGAGTGTTCCTCAGCCACCCTGCTTGCTCCAACACAAACACATCAGACCGCCATGGACTGCAAAAAACACCACAGGACAACCAGAAGAAACAAACATAACGAATGTTGAGATTCAAAGAGACTATTGAGAAATTGTGCTTTGACAGGAGGAGAGAAATATTGTTTTTGTCTATTTCTTTACTTGGGCATTTCATTGTTTCTGAGGAAGTGACTTGAAACACTACAGAGCCAATATTAGTTTAATGGAAAAAAAACAAAAGAAAAACGAAAAAAAGTTGTATTCCGTAAATTATGTACAGTTTTTATATTCGTTAACCAATGTATTCTTGCTGCCTTCTAGATAATTTATTTTGCCACACATTACTGCACAGTTGTAAATAACCTATGTACTGTAATATCACTCAGTTAAGTGTAAAGAAAAACATAAAAGAACTAAAAATTATCTTTTTATGTACAGTTCACTTTTGGGCAGCACTTTCCCCCTCCCCCTCATATCCATGGGCCAAAATGTGTACAGGATTCTGACCGTATTTGAAAGACTCCAGTGCACAGTTGTATAATCCATCTCCAGATTCAGTCCAGGCTTCGTTAAGAAAACTCACCTGGACATGGATCACCACAACTCACAAATAGCTGACAGAGAACACCTCCGGATGTAAACCGGCTGTCCACAGGCCAACCACCGTATAGTCCCTCAGATGTAGCAGAATAGTTGTTGAGGATTTATTTAAAGAATAGACAGAGGATTATTATTCATTGCTTTAATACACAATTATATCTGAAAAATTCAAACCAAGAAAATGCCTTTTTCAGTGAATAAAAAATGTACTCATTGTTGGGCAAAGTCACGTAGATATATATGGGTGGGATGAACGCGAGAGAGATGTCATTTACAAGATAAACCATCGTGTTAATGTAGAATGGTTTCAAATCATATTCTGTTTTGTTTTTTTATTTGCAAAAATTGGACTGAAATCATTTCTAATCATCACAAAACATCATTGTCTCTTAAACCAATGGAATGCACAATTCTCAACACTTGATTGTGTGTTCTGTTTTTACAGCTTCTCTGCTTTTCACATTGAATAGACTGAAGAGTTGTAACAGCCAGTGAAAGGCTTCATTCCATACTGACTCTTTAAACAGTGTTTGGGCCAGTCTGTCTGCTTCTGTGTCCAATATGGGTGAGCAACTTTACTTAGAGTGCTGTTCCAACTTTACTCACTGGATGGCGCCAGTATGTCAGACAACTCGAGAACCCAATTGGCTTTTCATTAGCCTTGTGGCCTTTCGCTTAAATGGGTGTTTTTAAATGTTTAAATTGGGGGTTCATCCCCATTATAGGATTCCAGTTCACCACCTAGAATACATTGGTTGCCAGTTACATCATTAAGCTCCAGTCAAATTGCCCTTCTAATTTTTATCAATGTTTAATCTATAGTGTTTGGCCAGTGATTTTAAACGTTATTTCCTCATATTATTCTGTTGTGTGGCGACATTTGCCATAAGCACCTGTTTATGGCCATTTAAAGCAGACAGTTACGAGACTTAAATCTTCTCAGAATTAACCAAAAAAAAAAAAGGACATCAACACAAACAGCAGAGGGGAAAGAAATAACTTCAAGCTGAACAGATCTGTTAAAATCCCATTTGAAATGTTGATTTGTGATGACGTGTATTGATTCTCTACTTTTTAGTGGGTCTTGGCTTTGAAAAGCTTTCCCATCCTATCACACAGGCTTCCCGTCCATGTGTGAGAGCTGCTCGTGTATCCTGATGGCAATATTATCTGACACATTTAAGTTATTTACACACCGTCAGTCAGCATAGCTGTGTATGGTATGTCTAGTCAAGTGCAATGGTTGTGGAGGCTGTGCAGACAAAGTGGCTAGATATATAGTCCTGGATATTTTTGAGATACACACACATCCTGGTTGGTATACATAGACATACATATTTGGATACAAATAGCCAGAAATTATGTTTTTTTTTAAACCCCTGTTTGTCATGTTTTTTTTTGTTTGTTTAAATTTGTTGTTGGTTTCTTACACAGTTTTGGGGGAAAGATGTTTTAAGGGTGTCGTTTGTTCACAGAATCCTTGTGTGTGTGTGTGTGTGTGTGTGTGTGTGTGTGTGTGTGTGTGTGTGTGTGTTTTTTGTTTTAACTCAATGTATGTAGTTTTGAATGTTGTTGTGTTCATCTTAGGGGTTTTCGTTCCTGTATAAAGCATAAACACCAGTGGCATGTCAATCACGTTGCTTATCGAGCAGAATGTATCCCGTTACTATGCCCTGACCGACCACCCTCTCACTATTGTTTACAAGTCATCAAGTGTGTTTTCTTTGTCATGCGTCACCTTTTTTTTTAAAGGTTTAAGCCCTGCCTTTGTTTTTACTTCTGTAATCAGTCATTTATTTGAATCACAAAGGCTTGAAATGGTGATGGTTGACACAACTGACAGGCAATTTCTCCCCTAGTGTGCAGTACGCCGCTGCACAGCAATAGAGTAAGCACATCCACCCACAGTGATTCTCTAGTGTGAATATTCAACTAGCAAAAAAAGAGTGATTTCTGGATCAATTGAGTACAGACCCAAACAAACATCAGTCCCCAGATGCATGTAGAGCACTTGGCCGTGGTGATACAGATGCTAGCCTGGCACCACCTCAGTCAGCAACATATTACCTCTACTCTCCTCACATTCACTCAATGTTTATTTTAGATTTGTAATTTGTTGTTTTTCTTACTGGACATAAATATACATAATTGCTATTTTTTCATTCTATAGAATCGCGATTTCAAGCCTTTTTTTTTCTAGTTTTCGTTTTGTTTATTTTTTAATTAAAACCCAGACTGTAGCTATTTCTTTGTTCCTTTTTAGAGTGGAAAATGACTAATAAAAAGCATGGAGACTACTCTTTAAATGGTGAGAAATAACCTATTTATTATCTTTTTTTTCTGACACCTGTGGTATGTTTTGAGTTGAAGTTGGTCTCCGCTGTGTAAATTTTTCTCCTTGTAATGCGTGAAAGAGACATACTGTACATAGCTCTGTAAATAAAACCTCCCAGGACGTTTTGCACCCTCCTCTTTGTACTAGTCTGAAGAATTGCGTAGAATGTGGGGTTCTAACAGCAACGAGCTGTGTGCGCTTGCTGCAGGTGATTATGATGTAACAATGTAACATTTTTTTATTTGTACAATGTAGTTTATTTGTGTACATATTGTTGGAGCAGCTAAGAGGGGGGGGAGGGGGGTATATGAGGGGGGGTTGTTGATGCTATTGTCAGTGCTGTAACAGAAATCCAGTACTTTCACCTCTAGCTGTTGTTGATTTCCTGCAAAAAAAAACAAAAAGAAGAAAAAAAAATGAATAAAAACGCGAGAAACCGAAAATGTGGATGGATGGGAAAAAAAGATTAAAACTGAAAAGTCAAAATTCTAAATTGTTATTTTCTACAGTTGCATGTACAGAGAGCGCGAGAACTGCTGTTGTTCCTCAGAGATTATGTTCGTTAATAAAATTTTGAAATATTACCAGCCGTCCTTCTTGACTTTGTGTTTGCGCTGTGTGTGTATATATATATATATGTATATGTATGTATATATATATATATATATATATATATATGTATAATATGTATGTATATATATATATATGTATAATATGTATGTATATGTATGTATAATATATATATATATATATGTATAATATGTATGTATATGTATATATATATATACAGTGGTGTGAAAAAGTATTTGCCCCCTTCCTGCTTTTTTCTTTTTTTGCATGTTTGTCACACTTAAATGTTTCAGATCACCAAACAAATTTTAATATAAGGCAAGGATAACTCAAGTAAACACAAAATGCAGTTTTTAAATGAAGGTTTGTATTATAAAGGGAGAAAAAAATCCAAACCTTCATGGCCCTGTGTGAAAAAGTATTTGCCCCTCCAGTTAAAACATAACTTAACTAAGGTTTATCACACCTGAGTTCAATTTCTCTAGCCACCCCCAGGCCTGATCACTGCCACACCAGTTCCCAATCAAGAATTCACTTAAATAGGACCTGCCTGACAAAGTGAAGCTCCTCAAAAGCAAGACATCATGGTGAAAACCAAAGAAATTCAGGAACAAATGAGAAAGAAAGCAATTGAGATCTATCAGTCTGGAAAAGGTTATAAAGCCATTTCTAAAGCTTTGAGACTCAAGAGAACCACAGTGAGAGCCATAATCCACAAATGGCGAATACATGACACCGTAATGAGCCTTTCCAGGAGTGGCCGGCCAACCAAAATGACGCCAAGAGTGCAGCGACGACTCATCCAAGAGGTGACAAAAGACCCCAGAACAACATCAAAAGAACTGCAGGCCTCGCTTGCATCAATTAAGGTCAATGTTCATGACTCTACCATAAGAAAGACACTGGGCAAAAATCGCCTACATGGCAGAGTTCCAAGACGGAAACCACTGCTGAGCCAAAAAAATATTAAAGCTCGTCTAATGTTTGCCAGGAAACATCTTGCTGATCCCCAACACTTTTGGGAGAATACTTTGTGGACTGACGAGACAAAAGTTGAACTTTATGGAAGGTGTGTGTCCCAATACATCTGGCGTAAAAGTAACACCGCTTTTCAGAAAAAGAACATCATACCAACAGTAAAATATGGTGGTGGTAGTGTGATGGTCTGGGGCTGTTTTGCTGCTTCAGGGCCTGGAAGACTTGCTGTGATAAATGGAGCCATGAATTCTGCTGTCTACCAACAAATCCTGAAGGAGAATGTCCGTCCATCTGTTCGAGACCTCAAGCTGAAGCGAACTTGGGTTCTGCAGCAGGATAATGATCCAAAACACACCAGCAAGTCCACCTCTGAATGGCTAAAGAAGAACAAAATTAAGACTTTGGAGTGGCCTAGTCAAAGTCCTGACCTGAATCCTATTGAGATGCTGTGGCATGACCTCAAAAAGGCGGTTCATGCTCGAAAACCCTCCAATAAGGTTGAATTACAAAGACTGTGCAAAGAGGAGTGGGCCAAAATTCCTCCACAGCGCTGTCAAAGACTCATTGCAAGTTATCGCAAATGCTTGATGGCTGTTGCTGCTGTTAAGGGTGGCCCAACCAGTTATTAGGTTTAGGGGGCAAATACTTTTTCACATAGGGCAATGTACATTTGGATTTTCTTTTCCCCTCAATAAAAGAAAACTTCATTTAAAAACTGCATTTTGTGTTTACTTGAGTTATCCTTGCCTTATATTAAAATTTGTTTGATGATCTGAAACATTTAAGTGTGACAAACATGCAAAAAAAGAAGAAAGCAGGAAGGGGGCAAATACTTTTTCACACCACTGTATATATATGTATAATATATATAATAATATGATAATGATAATGTTTTTTTTTAAACGTTTTGTTTTTTTCCGATAAACCCAAAATATATCCTGACCACAATGTCAAACAGGGTTTATTTAAACATCTCAATTAGTTTGCTTTAACGCAGGCTTTTTGGAGTCCTCGAACCTAAAAGGTTTCAGATGTCGTTACCCAACCTATTTATGGCGCTGTCACATAACCGGTGTTCAGAGTCATGCTGACAGCTCTCACATCAACAACATGGTTGAAATATGAGTTTTAATGTTCCCCATCAAAGCCTGTCACCTTCTGAACAAGAAAAAGCACACACATACAGTATTAGCATAAAGCATTTCTAGTTCCTGAGGCCACCAATCCCAACTGATCCATCGATCCCACTACAGACGACGTCAAGCAGCACTTCAAACTATTCCCTAAAGATTAGTTTAATTCCAGGTGGAATAACTCTCCATGAGTCAGACATTCCTGAGGGCAGCCTACAGTATATACAAAGTGTAATGGTATTTATTTTGGAGGAGAGTCTCTTTTAGTAGTACTTCTTTAATAATAAAAACACTGACACCCGATTTAAGTTTTTGATATTTTGTGATATCAGAAAATATTTTTTCCTAAAATCACAAATATAATCTGTTAAAAAAAAGTAAACATTAAGTCATTCATATCAAAGACTAGATGTTTAAAGGAGTAGGCCTTCACCACAGATGTTACGTGAAGCTCAGTTTACTCACAAGAAGAACTACTTAGCCTCTGGTTATTTTACCCTGGTGGTGTTCGGTTTGTAACTAGGCCTACTGGCTGTATGGGGGACAGGGAGAGTCCAATTCAATGTTGTTAAATTGCATTATGGGAAATGTAGGATCCATCTTTTGTGCGCTCGTGCTTGACCCAAACTATGTATTACATTTGATGTTGAGTATTGTTTATTTGTTTGTTTTAATTATTCCCTCTGTCACAAGTCATCAACACTAAATCATCTGACAACAGCCGGGCTTTTAGACTTCAGAAAGACTTTTCTCATTTATGAAAAGTTAATTTTCAATAATTAGATTTGGTGATTGGGTTACTATCTGACCACATGCTGTCACGGTACTCGGTGTACTCTGATGGGTCACGTGGCCGCAGAGATCCCAGAATCGGATGATGTAGCAACAGATGTAACTTTAAACCGGTGCCGCGTGGTGACTATTATTCGGTGACTACCATTGCAGTAGCAGGTGTTTCATAAGTGGATCCCCGGATGCCTCCGCCCCTGCACTTCCCCGTGCGTTTAACCTGCTGCCGCGTCAACACTCACGAGCGGATGCGTCACACACACGCGCGCGCGCTAAATGAGCATCCGTGGCTAAACTCTGACAGCGTTTATGTCCTCTGACGTCCGCGGAGTGAGAACGGGTCGTGCCGCGTCTCGCAGCTCTCCAGCGTGCGCACTCACAGCGCAATGACCACAGAAGGATCTGTTAGCGCAAACGCTCGCCCGCAGATGGATTATGAGAGGAATATCTTCCCTCACACCGGCGGCTACGGGCGCTACAACCGAGTCGTCATCCTCTTCAGCTGGTTTCCCAATTTCGCGGTCATGCTGAATCTGTTTAGCGACGTTTTCTACACTCTTATCCCGGAATCGTATCACTGCAAGCCCGACCCGGGGCTCCTGCCCTCCGCCTTCCTCCTCAGCAACTTCTCCAGACAGGCGTACCTCAACCTCACCATTCCCTGGGTGAACTCCTCCGGTCTCAGCCACTGCGAGTTGTTCAAGTACCCGCCGAATAGCTCCGACTTCTCCGACAAGGTGTTCAGGGAGCGGGTCTCCTGCACCCTGGGGTGGGAGTACGCCCGCGCTGCGGGGCTGCAGAGCAACTATGTCACGGAGGTAAGATACAGCTGAGCCGGGCAGGTGGCCTGGAAGTAAGTCCAGGGGAGAAGTGGAAGACAAAGTAAAGTGAAATGACTTCATCCGCCTTGTTCCAGGGCTGAATATCCAGATCATTGCAGTTTAATACACTTTTCAGCATCTAATTCGGCTGCAGGTCATTGGTTTAACTCAACCCACTGCTAGAGTCGTTAAATAGCTAACTGTCACAGTATTCCAGAGGGAGACGATGTCACTTGTATAACTTGTTTTTATTTGTTTTCGCCTTGCTCCAAGATAGTGGTGCTGAACTGTGTTTGTGCCATTGTCCACTCAGTAAAAACAGTTTATCTCTAGGAAGCATGTCGTCATGAAGACAGTAAGCAGCATTCAGTCAAGAGCCGTTTTCATTCTCTCATTACCAATTATTATATAGTGCGTGTGCGTGTGTGTGTGTGTGTGTGTGTGGGGGGGGGGGGGGGGGGTGTTGTTGTGTTTGGGGGGGCGGTTGTGCAACTACTTGTGTAAATAAGCAGCAGACAGGCGTTTATCTTATCCTCAGTCTGTTTTCTTGGATTCCAGCTATTCAAGGATCCATCCCAGTCTGCAAACATTGATGAGCAGACACATATTTCTCAACTTCTCATACAAACGTCTCCCGTCTGTGTCCGTGCAGTGTTTTGTAATGCATCAAACCATCAGAGTGTTCTCTAGAGTCTTTAAACCGCAGTAGTTAGAGTGCCGGCTGTCAAGCAGGAAAAAGTCATCATGGGTAATTGCCTCTCAACTTCTCCTCTGAGTTTTTTCTGTCACGTGACCTCAAGGAAATAGATGGTGGCAGTGAGGAGACTTTTCCTCATTCTCTCCCAGGACAAAACTGTGGCGCTGGGAAGTCTGAGGCCTGCATGTTCCTTCCTGAGACCCTGAACGCCTCCTCCAGCAACAGCAGCTTCCTCTGCAAATGACGTCATTTGCTGCGATAAAGGAAAAATTGAACACAACAGTGCTCATCACCATCAAATACAGGGGTTAGATACAGCTTAGGGTACAACAGCCCTGCACTATCAAGTGATAACAACTCTTAATGTTTTCTATGGAACAGGGTTCTTGATGAACTGGATCTCTGAGATAGTTTATGACGTTGATGTTGGTGAAGATCTGCCTGTAGCCGCTCTTCCTCTTTGCTGAAGCCCCTCTCCAGTAGCTTGGTATTGCGTCATGTATCTCACACTCGATACATTGAACCATGTTTACAGTTTTTGAAACCATTGCAGCAGCAGGTTGGACAGGTTGGACCTCCTTGCAGACATCAGTTAGGCCAGAATCTTCTATCCAGATTAGTTTAATATCTTGTTCAGTCTATATGAAATTGGCACATGATGAATTAAATACTTGACAAATGACAAGAGTATTGAGTATTTCCCTATTTTCCTTCTTCCTGATAGCAAAGCAGCTGTTAACTCCAGCTCCACTCCCACATGCAAAGATCAGAACAGAAGTGTCGTTCAACGGACGTAATTGTTACCATAAGGCAATGATGGATCTTTCGTTTGATCCAGTTCTTATAATAAGGTGTGCTTGGGTATTTCCAGTTCCTAAGTATACTCCGGCATTAAATACGTCTGCAAGAGCTAGGGGCTCGGACGATATAGCATTTTATTGCATATCGGGATGAAACACTCAATAGTGGTGGATTTTCATTATCAGGTTAATCATAAATATCAATACGAAAAATCTGTCTAGCCTGCGATCATGGTAGAGAAGTAAACAAAAGGAGCCTGATTAAAAAAATACAGGATACAAAAATAAATGTAAAACATGTATTTATCCTTTATTAATGCAGGGAGACCGTATGATTCATGTCACTAAAAACAGCTGTTTTATCGGTAGCACAATGCAAATATTTGAGATTCCAGTATTTATTAGTGCCATTTAAAGAGTTTTGATTGATTATCTGGATAATATTGTGAATTGCAATTATTTTGGCCAGGATAATCATGATTTGACTTTGTGAGTCCAGCTGACAGAAAACATTTTCTCCATGCTGCGCTTGGCAGGAGCTGATCCAACCACTCTTCAATTGCCCTACATTCCCACATGAGAGTTAGAAAAGTACCCACAAAGCTCTTAAATATTATGCTTGTATTGTACATACTCTTAAATTAACTTGTCTTTTTTGAAATGAGCATGCAGGGAACATGACAGCATGTAATATTCCAGCGCAGGGATACACAGGGAAATTAATAGGGGCCCAAAACGTGGCCTTGGTCTCACAGTGAAGTTGTCCTTTAAACTACAACTAGTGCTGCTGAAGTTTTGACCTTTTCAGACCCGTTTCTCTTCTCTGTAAGGCTTGAAGTGGGCGAAGTTATGCCAGGAATCCCTCCTGTGATTAACTGGTGTCCAGCTGAATCTAGCTCTAATTTGCGTTGTGATGCCTTCAAAACCAACTGTTAAAATGGCAAATGTCAGACAATGGTTACTATTGATTGGTGTCCTGCGAATGATGAGTCACTTGTGTTACGTTGACATTCATAGTGCGGGGGCATCTTTCCATTATATGCTGTTATTATCTTATTTTTACAGCAAAAATCCTATTGAGAGCTGGTTATAAGTTAAGATAATCCTTTATTAGTCCCACAGTGGGGACATTTACAGGATTACAGCAGCAAAGGGGATACAATAATAGACTTTGTTATCGAAAATTAGTCAAATGTCTTTGTACGTCAAATATAGAAACACCAGCCTACAGTTACACAAGTACGGTCTAAAATTGGTAAGATTTTAAATCACAAACTGTCAAAGTAAAAATTATTTAAATAGAAAGTAAATGTTCAAAGAAGAAGTAAAACAATGAACCTGAGCATAAACACTAACACTGGCTTTGGGTTATTGCAAGTTTGTGATTATTTGGGATTTGATACCCATAAGTTTTGTGGATGTGCGCTTAACATTTTCTTGATTTGAAATTTGATCCTAAAGCAACGACAAAGTCAACCATCATACTGAAATGTTGCATTATTTGTTATTTTATTGTCATTATATTTGTTTTTTATTAAATTTGATGCATCGATTGCAAACTTATCCAATGTATCCTTTATGCCGGTAAAATCCCTTGACTGCTGCACATAGCGGAGGAAACAGAGGTGAAAAAGAGATGGGAGAGGAGAAGAATTCATTTACAGGCAACGACTGGTACAAACTAGGAGCAGAGCTGCTGGCCAGCTCTACTTTAAGCACTACTTTGTTCTAATGTAATAATACTGTCAGCAGACATCTTAACTCAGTTAGGGACGAAATGATCTACATTCCTGCTTCCTCACAGAAATCTCTGTTTGTGTCAAATAACCATGAATGCAGCGTGCTGGCGGCAGTTTGTTCATGTGTTCTCAGTGGGAACGAAGTGGGTCGGCCACAGACGGGCAAGCAAAGTCAGCATATGAATGAATAAACTAATAGATATACCTCTAAATTCTATCAAGAAAATAACATGTATGTATAACAAGAAGTTACTTAAAGCTGATGAGATGTTGTGTGCAGCAAGTCTCTTTAAAGCGTATCATATGGCACTGCTCTCTTTTTGCTTATTTTATTCATATAGATGATTTAATATGATCCGTCTGGGTCTTTGAGTTTAGTTTCGGTGTGAGAATGAGTCGGTTTACGTCTTCTTTTGCAGTGGAACCTGGTTTGCAGTGACTACTGGAAAATCCCTTTGCAGCACATCTGCTTCATGACAGGATGGGTTCTGGGATACATTGTCCTTGGTACATTATGCGACTGGTGAGTAATAATCATATTTTACACCACAAAGTCTTCAATATTAAATCCATACAATTTCTGAATCAACCAACTAGAGCTGCTGGTGGGAAACACTGTGTCTCAACCTATTTATCTTCTAAGCCTGAGCTCAACAGGGTTGTTCATGCTGCCTGTCTGGTTAATGTGATGCTTGTGATCTTAGATTCTTTCCATCAGTGATCGTGAAGAACCGCTGTTAGCTGTTAGCACTTCAAACACAGTTGTGTCTGTCTCTGAGGAACTTCTTTACAAAACACTGTTGAAGTACCATGACTTTTTACGTGACATGATTTTTTATGGCATACTATAATATTACTTTTTATATGAAATACTATAACATTAATTTTTACATGACATACTATAATCTGACTTTTTATTTGACATAATATAACATGACTTTTTACATGACATATTCAATACACTATACTATGGCTAATTTATGACATTTTTGTATATAGACCCATTATACTATTACTCTTTGTTCCTTTTTTGACATACAGTTATGACCATTTTATGACTTTTGGGGTATTTTATACAATAACTTTTTTTTTGTATTTATTATGTTATGATACATAGTTGATGATTTTTATATGCAACATACATTTGTAATACCAAGACTATTTAATGACCTATTGACATGCTATACTGCTGGACTGTGACCTTTCTTAAAGGGGTCATTATCACTGTTTTGACATACTATACTAATATTAAATTAAATATTATATTATTTTTTAATTGTTTCAATATGCTTTGACCTTTTATGAGTTATGTCATCATACTACACAACTTTTTTCTGACATACTATGTTATGATTTCTATGACTTCTTTTTGACGTACTATAGTATTATTATTTCTTTTACTTTGTTCGACTTACTACACCATGTCTTTTTTTTATAGTTAATTCAGAATTACATTGTTGTTGCTGTAGCTAACAGGAGCTAACCAGCTGACCAACAAACATAATTAAATAATAAGATTTTGATGACATTTTAGAAAAAAATATATAAAAGGAAAATTGACTGAAGACGTATGGGAATACACTATATAGCCTAACAATGATTTCAGTTTGAAGAATTTCTTAAATAATTTTATGAATTATTGTTTGATTTTATATGTTATACTATGCCTAAGACTTTTACTTTTATTAGGAATCACATGTTTATTGATTGTGTTTTGTTGTCAGGCTGGGTCGTCGGCGATGTTTCCTCCTCTCCATTAGCCTGTCCAGCCTGTTCGGGGTAGCCGTGTGCTTGTCCAACAGCGCGGTGGTATTTCTGCTGCTGCGTCTCTCTCAGGGCGCCATGCTCGCTGGGGTGTTCATATCCTCCTATATTGCCCGTGAGTATCCTGCATACTTTTAACCATCGTCCCACTTATCCTCCATTTCAGCTTCCTGTATCCTTATTCAGTATTTCACTTCTCTAGAGGATTGAGGAAAAACACTCAGCCTTCACTTCTTTGTTTATTTTAGAGAGCACTTTTGGATTCCTAGACTTCACTCAGAGTAATTTGCTGGCACTGTCTTTATCCAAATGGCAAAGTTGTAACCGACAAATCCCAATTCACTGTTGTCATTTGTTACTGTTACAGATTGTTTTGGTCATAAAGTCAATGAAAACAAACAGAAAACACTTTTACATTGTGACATAAATACAAAGTCGTTCTGCTTATCTAACTGGTAAACTATCTTATCAGTCAAAGCTAAGAAAAGTCCAGTAGTGCCCTTACAGTAGATAGGAAACAGAAATTACCATCTTATCTTTACTTCAGGAAACACAAACATCTGCGATTCGACTTTCATGTCCGACATCTGAATGTCAAGAACAATGAAGTTCAAGTTCACTTTTATTTATATAGCCCAGTTAAAAAGACCTGTAACAGTCATCCAAAGTGCTTCACAGAGCAGAGACAAAAACAAAAAGAACACATGTACAAGAAACAAGAAAACATGTATATAATCACACATATTCACACACAAATGCATGTAGCACATGCACATATACAAACATATGCGCATACGTGCATGGCTACAATAGTCAGAAACACCAGTGCAAAAAACAAAACTATGCTGGATTAGAAGTCCCTGTGGATCCAAAGGCCAAGGTGAAAAGGTATGTTTTTAAAGCACACTGAAACCTCTCTATGGAACCCGCATGTCTAACATGTAATGGCAAGCTGTTCCAGAGTTTAGGAGCAGCCACAGAGAAGGCACGATCGCCCTTGGTCTTCAATTTTGATCTAGGTACATCCAACAACAACTCACTGGATGACCGTAGATCTCTGGCTGGATTACGTACTTGTATAAGTTCCGCCAGATATAGAGGAGCCAGACCAGTTAAAATCTTAAAAACAATTAATAGCACTTTAAAATAAGTGAAATACAATGACAGTTTAAAGTCAGCAATAGTTTTCATAGAGATGACTCATGAACATTGCTGTGGGCTTCGTGTTGCTCCCTAAAATGAGCGTGGGTAAGCTGATGCTGTGTCAGCTGGTGACGAACTGAAGTGTGTTGTACTGACTGACAGCAGGCAGCTGTTTATTTCTTTACTTCTACTGCTGAAGCTTTAACTCCTCTTCTTCGTCTATGATGAGACATCTCTGCCTGGTACGGATACACGGTGTCTCGGAAACAGCGTGTTGCCTTTCTGGAACAGTCTAAAACAAGAGTGGCGTAGGAATGTAATCACGTTAGCGTTTGCAGAAACTGTGCATGTTCTTGTGTTGGTACCAGGTAGCGGTCTCATCTGAAACACACCCAAACGGACATACTCCCACATTCCTGCAAGGTCACGGCTAGATTGAGTCCAGATTTGAGTGTTTGAATTTTCTGCTGAAGTCGGCCTGGGAAGGAGAGAAATGTCTGCCGGTGCTGCTCCTCCACAGAGAGGAGAAAACAATAGCAGGACAGAACCGACAGCGAGGAAGCCAGCAGGTAGTCAACTCCTCCTGGAGGGGGAGAAAGTTCAGCAGAAAGTCACACAGCTTCACAGCTGACACTCTTCCAAACAAGCTTACATAAGTACCTGAAATTAAAGTACTTTATCTCCGGGTGTCTGTCCTGAGGTCGGAGCAAAAAGAGAGTTTTGCTTGTTTTACATAATGTACATTCATGTAACGACAACTAGCTTCTCTTCCTCAGGTCCACCTAATGTATGTATGATACTTGCATACAAAACGCACACAATATGTGACATCCATACGAAGAATCAAGAGTACTCAAGTACGATAATCCAAAGCTCACCGAGTACAACAGAGAGCTCTAAAGATCCAAAGTAATCAATAAGAAACACACCTTTTAATTACAAATAAATATTACAAATAATTACAAAAACATTCCGATATTAGTTACAAATGAGTTAGATAGCTCTTTACATCAAAATCACATATTTAGGAGAAGAAAAGAAAATGGTGACGTTTGGCTACTCCATTCCTTGAGTGAATAAATACAATCAACATGAGGGGCATAAAATAATCAAATGGAAATCTCATATTACAACCTACTTTATCAACATGCGTTATGTGAAGAGGCTGATATCTTGGCAGGAAATGAATTGGTTTTGGAAAGATGTATTAGTTTTGGTCCATCTGTGTGTTGGTGTCATCGGTCTCTCCTCTCGTCTCTCAGGGTTGGAGCTGTGTGATCCTCCCCATCGTCTCATGGTCGCCATGTTCAGCAGCGTCTTCGCCGTGTTCGCAGAGCTGCTGTTGCCGGGCATCGCTGTCCTGTGCCGCGACTGGCCAGTCCTCCAGGCGGTGGCCACGTTGCCTCTGCTCCTGCTGCTTTCCTATTGGTGGTGAGTCAGGAAGCAATATTTGGGGTGCGTAGGTGGACACACCATGTGTGTATTTGGTGAAGCATTAAGGACAGTTTATTGTTCTACAGTGGTGCTCAGCCGACCATCAGTGTTTGGCCTGTTTGAAATTTGCAGTTGTTCCTGTTTCATGTTAGAATATATTCAAATAATAAATCGTACTTTTAAAATCCTTGAAACCACCACTCAGAATTGGTTTAGTTTAGTTATTTATTCAGGAAGTCACATTGAGACTATGATTGTGTACAAGAGAGACCTGAATACAAAGTCCCACAGACACACAATTCTCAAATAAGGATGCTAAATATCTGAGCAACTTAGACAGCAAGGCTTTATGAGTGAAACACCTGTATGATGAAGCCTTGTAGATGTCAGCGATATCAAATAATATTGCAATGAAAACTTTACACAATAAACACAATTTGTGTATACATTCATCTTCTCACTGTGTTGATGTAACGGAGACCGTCTGAGCTCTGTATCTCTCTGCTGACGGAGTTGTTTTCCTCAGCTGTGCGTCAGTGTTTCCTGAGTCTCCTCGCTGGCTGCTGGCCACGGATCAGATCCTCCAGGTGAAGAGGAGCCTGCAGGAATTCTCCATCAGGAACGGTGTTTGTCTGCAAGATGAAATCTACCCTGGTGAAACCCTGCTGTCAGGTACACGCACACACACACAGTTTTAAACACGCACAAAAAAAGCACACACACACATGGCTCTCACATTCACACAGTGAACTGGAAAACTAAATGTTGCTTTCATCAGAGCATGTTTATTAGTTAAGTATTCCCACCCGATTCAAAATAAGAGCTGAAACCAACGATTATTTCCAACTCTAAATTATGTAAATTGAAATTAAAAATTATTATAAAATTATTATTAAAAAAATGAATTAAAAATGAATTATTACGACTGTTATGTTTCATCCAACCACATATCAATTTACAATGTCATAAAACACAAAAGCAGAAAACCCAACAATTGAAAACCTAGAACCAATATATTGCATTTGTGTTCGAAAAATTAAACGATTAATTGATTATTAAAATAGTTGGAGATTAAATGTATGTCAATCTGCCAATCATTTAAGGGTTCTGTATAAGTATGTTGAAAAAGTTATAAAGTCATAGTATATTATGTGGAAAAAAAGTTATTAAAGAAGGTGAAAGTATAGTAGTCGAAAAGGTTGTAAGGAAAAAGTCATAGTATAGTACATCATTGCTTTGTTATTTTTCTGGTGTAACCCTGTAAGTTTCCCGACTGTGGGACTAATAGAGGATAAAGGATTAGATCGAAAAAGTTATAAAGTCATAGTATATAATGTGGAAAAAGGTTATTAAAAAAGGTCAAAGTATAATAGTCGAAAAAGTTATAAATCAAGTCATAGTATAGTATGTCAAAAAGTTATTATATAATGTAAAAAAATTAAAAAAGTATGTTTGGAAAAAGTTATGCTTTTCAGGTATTTTTTCATCCTATTTTTCTGTTCATAGATATTGATTCAGTTTACGGAGAAGACTGTCAGCCAAAGTACTTTTCGGTTCTGGAGCTGCGTCGGACTCGTGTGATCTGGAAGAACTGCCTCATCCTCAGCTTCACGCTGTGAGTTTTTATTCCCAATGTGAAAAAGAAACGTTGGCTTTCATAGCTGTGAATGTTCTAACTCTTGTCGTCTCTCCTTCAGGTTCATTGGGACGGGCATCCAGTACTGTTTCACTAGAAACCTGCACAGTTATTCCTCCAACTTCTACTTCAGCTACTTTCTGCGAGTGATAACTGGAGCTCTGGCCTGCGTCTTCATCTGCTTGTCTGTCAATCACTTTGGTCGTCGTGGTATGCTTCTGCTGTCTGCCATCATCACTGGACTGTCGTCGCTGCTGCTGCTGGCCCTCACCCAGTGTAAGAGGCATTTAAATAACACCTGTGCCTCAACATTAATCCTTTTCTGTTGTGGCTAATGGCAATGATAAGTTAATGACAATGTTAAGCTTCCTCGGATGCACTAGAAGATAAAATGGTGCCATGCTGATGTTCACATGACCTGTTGAAGGTTGGGATAATGCCGGTTCTGGGGTCCCAGGCCAGAACATGATTATCTCTGCTGTAAAATTGGCTGCAGTTCTAATTTTTGCATTGAAAATGAATGATTTCATCTGTTGTCCGTTCTGTGTATCAGATCTTCGTGGAGCTCTGGTGTTGGTGCTCTCTGTTGTGGGTCTGCTCTTCTCTCAGGCTCTTGCCATGCTCAGTGTTTTCTTCGCCTGTGAGGTGATGCCCACGGTTGTTCGGTAAGTGTCTGCCTTTTCTTCAACGATGTAATCAAGGTGTCAATATATTTTTTTACAAATCCCATGAAAATATGAATTGATTCACCCAATGAATTAATCCTACAAAGAAGTAATGCTGGGTTAGTCTTCTGTCCTGATAACAATGTATATCACATTGTAGAACATTTTCTGTTAATCCAGTTAATATGTAACTAGCCCATATAAAATAACCCCACAGTAAAGCTTATTCTTGTATACTCCCGTGTAAATTACATTCTTGACAAATATTATAGTATTTCTCATTTTACTGAGATCTTTAGGTCAAAATGTTAGAGAAAAATAAATAAATAAATACCGTCCTCACCTATATTTTGTAAAAACAAAGGGGACAGCTGATAAATTAATTTTAAGGTACAGGTGGCAGAAACGCTGTTCGCTCCAGCTCCCCTCCCACATGCAAGGAGCCTAAAGCACAGCCAAAATTATGTAAACATTGTAATCTGTCATTGTAATCGATACCGCAAAAATATAAAATGACAGACATTTTTAATTTTAGATAATTTGACAATAAGTTGTCATTTCGCCCCATTAAGAAGCCTGATGTAGCTTATTCTTAAAGCCCGCTGCTAAAAAGAGTCCCTTACAAATGCACAATTTACTCCCGTTTGAGTTATATTTATGTACAATGCCAAGCCAAAGACATTTCTTTACCTTTAAAAAAACAGAGACTACATATTTGTCACCCCTTTTCTTCTGTAATGAAAGGGCTTAGGCTTAAGACAGTTTGCAAGTGAATGGATACAGGAAAAAGCCAACACAAGATATAACGTATCGTATCATTCCACCTCGATGGACCCTGTTGACATTTGTTCTCCCTTTTCTGCTCCTCTTCCGTCCCTCTCATCTCTTCCTGTCAGCGGTGGCTGCCTTGGCTTGGTGCTGGCAGCAGGTTGTGTTGGCATGGCTGCCTCCTCCCTGATGGAGCTCCAGAATAACGCCGGCTACTTTCTCCACCACGTAGTCTTCGCCTCCTTCGCCGTCCTCTCTGTTCTCAGCATAATGCTCCTACCTGAAAGCAAACGCAAACCACTGCCGGACTCCCTGAAGGAGGGGGAGAGCCAGCGCCGACCGCCTCTCTTCCTGCCCCGGACCGACAGGGACAACCTGCCATTACTCTGCGGTCGGCCATCTTTGTCGGAGTACAACCCTGATAACTATTCCCGCTTGGTCTCTGCCACCAGGAGAATGTTGACTAAAGATAATCTACCTTATAGGATCGCTGTGCCGGCTCATTCCCCTCTGCTGTCAGAAAATGAAACACAGGGACAAGAGAATGAGACACTGACAGAAGTCATATCTTAACTCTGTGAACAGCCTCTCCTCACCTCCTTTGTATGGACTTGGATTATCCCTCCACCTTCTTCTCGACATACCTCCACAGACAGTCTACCATCGTCATTGAATCCTTTTCTAAGTCACTGGTTGGTCATAACTCGGCTGAAGAACTGACCTGGGCTTGGATGCAGTGCACTTTATAAAACAGACTCTCTTCTTGTGTGTTTACTGGAAGCCGCTACTGTGCTGCGGCATTTTTTCTCACATGGTAATACGATGAAAAACAGTGGCCTTCCTTAGCTTAAGTGTTTTTGTCATCCAAACCTCATGGAGGTGCTAGAAAAGTCCCCTTTTTGAACGGTATGTTCCCTTGAAAAGGCTTTGGTTAATGCGGTTGAGCTCACACTTGGTCTGTGTAGAAGCATTCAAACCGAATAGTCGGACACAAGTTTCACCAGAGAAGATTGCTGTTGTTGATCATGTGAGCAGCAGTCCCTTTCCATTTATTAGTAACTCATTAACTTTATTGAATGCATCCGTCCCATTCACCAGCAGTGTCTCTGTGCTGAGAGGATCCCAACGACACACGAGACTAGCGGCGCATACAAAGGGGGCGCAAAATGATGCACTGGTCACTGAATATAAGGACGGAGTTAAAGATTATTCATTTATTAATGCTTCCACTACCAAACCCTGTTAATCCAAATATTTCACTTAGAAGCATATGGTGAAATATTTGGATGTCTGCTGTATAAACCATGTTTTTACAAACTATTAAAGGTGCTATGTTTGCAAATGCACTAACCACTCAGGTAATGTTCATCTCCTCTGTGTCTTTTAATGAATGTGATTTGTGTCCTTTTTGTATGGAATGCCATATTGGCCACGATTAAATAAAGTCCAATAAAATAAATAAATATATCATTGACATACAAGTATAATGAAATAATTATATGTAAATGTATCATAAGTAAATAAAAGATTAAATTGTGTTGTAAATGTGTTCTTTATATCTACATTTATTTATTTTAGGATTGATTTAATACGTATACGTATTTATTTCTTTTTATAGGCATATTTATTTAATATTGGCTGCAATGGAATTTCATGAATTTGTGTTAAATTATAAAGAGAAGTAGGTCAGTGTGGTTTCAGAATTCAACGAGACCAATCTTTACTGAAGGGCTTCAAATATTTTCACAATAACTGTCTGATACAACCCGAGTTTAAGGGTTTTAAATATGTTGTTCTATATTTTATATTTAATGTTAAACAGTGGAGACATTCTGCCTGTTAATGTGTTAACGTCTTGTTCAGTAACTGAAAGGATGTTAAACTCCTCAAGGTTGCCATGTGATATTGTTTTTTGTGTTTGCCAATTGAAAACCTTAGTCACGAAGAGACATTGCCTTGTAGGAATTAAGATGTGTGAAGATGTTCTTACCCTCTACGACCACTAGATGGTGCTATGGATGTGTACTGTACCATACCACTTCCTGTGAAACCATCAGCATACTGATGTTCAGGACTTTTTGTGTGTTTTCAGATTACAACAGTGTTGTCTAGAATGTGATGACAATGACGGGTTATGATGACATAAAACAGCCAGATGAGTTCAATAAACTCAGCTTGGTTCAACTTGATACTCACTGTGCTGATGTCTCTGCGTTATGACAACTGTAACACCTGTACTCGCTGTTCTTTAGATATTTTCTCGTAAAGCTAACCTGCAGAAAACCTTTAAAAGTGGACGAAAACCACCCGTTGAAAACAATTTATACAGTAAACTAAACCATAAATCTGCAGCACAGAGAGGATATGTGGAAAACATACCGACATTTAAATCAGACTTTATTAGTATTCATGCACAAATGGTTGACGTACAAACCATCAGTCGTATTGATAAGCATCTTACACCATTCTTATTGTGAGGAGAGCCTGGAGAGCCATGGCGAGCAGAAGGGCCGATGTGCTGCTCGAGTGGACGGCTCCAGCGTTGCTGTAACCGTAGCCCGTTCTACACGAGTTTTTCACCTCGTTATATGGAATAGGAACATCATCTGGACTCTTGCCATTCAGGCTGTCACGGACCTGACGCACACAAAGGTAGGACACTCAGGAAGTTATCAGAGCGGCATTGTGACAGGTGTTTACTCACCAGGCCTGTAAAGAAACTACAAGAGTAATATAATGGATTGATTACTGAAAAGTGAGATTCATGTATTGTTATTTCCAGTGAGGCACGCCCATAGTATCACCTATGAATGAGGACTTCTGCCTGTATGTTCTCTAATACAGTGTCATATAAATATGAATGGATACCAGTAGTGGCAGAAGATCAGATCCCTTAAAAAAGTAGCAAATGGTACTAAAGGGAAAGCTGAAAAAGTACTCATATGTCTGTGTGAGTGTTTTATTATCAAAATGTTTATTTTTTCATTTTACTGCTGTAGTTGGTTGAGGTGGAGGTAATTTGAACACTAATATACACTGTAATTTATTCTGCAGCAGTCCTTAATTTTGGGCAGCCCTTCCCTGGAGCCGATCCCAGCTGTCATTGGGCAAAGGCAAGGTACACTCTGGACAGATCGCCAGTCTATCACAGGGCCGACATGTAGAGACAGACGGGTAACCAGTCTATCCCAGGGCCGACATGTAGAGACAGACGGGTAACCAGTCTATCACAGGGCCGACACGTAGAGACAGACGGGTAACCAGTCTATCACAGGGCCGACACGTAGAGACAGACAGGTAACCAGTCTATCACAGGGAGACATGTAGAGACAGACGGGTAACCAGTCTATCACAGGGCCGACACGTAGAGACAGACAGGTAACCAGTCTATCACAGGGCCGACACGTAGAGACAGACGGGTAACCAGTCTATCACAGAGCCGACACGTAGAGACAGACGGGTAACCAGTCTATCACAGGGCCGACACGTAGAGACAGACGGGTAACCAGTCTATCACAGGGCCGACACGTAGAGACAGACGGGTAACCAGTCTATCACAGGGCCGACACGTAGAGACAGACGGGTAACCAGTCTATCACAGGGCCGACACGTAGAGACAGACGGGTAACCAGTCTATCACAGGGAGACATGTAGAGACAGACGGGTAACCAGTCTATCACAGGGCCGACATGTAGAGACAGACGGGTAACCAGTCTATCACAGGGCCGACATGTAGAGACAGACGGGTAACCAGTCTATCACAGGGCCGACATGTAGAGACAGACGGGTAACCAGTCTATCACAGGCTGACACGTAGAGACAGACAGGTAACCAGTCTATCACAGGGCCGACACGTAGAGACAGACAGGTAACCAGTCTATCCCAGGGCCGACACGTAGAGACAGACGGGTAACCAGTCTATCACAGGGCCGACACGTAGAGACAGACGGGTAACCAGTCTATCACAGGGCCGACACGTAGAGACAGACGGGTAACCAGTCTATCCCAGGGCCGACACGTAGAGACAGACGGGTAACCAGTCTATCACAGGGCCGACACGTAGAGACAGACGGGTAACCAGTCTATCACAGGGCCAACATGTAGAGACAGACAACCATTCACACCTACGGGACATCAATGAACCTATCCCCATCCTGCGTGTCTTTGGACTGTGGGAGGAAGCTGGAGAACCCGGAGAGAACCCACGCTTACACGGGGAGAACATGCAAACTCCACACAGAAGGAACCCAAACCCGACCTGGGAATGGAACCCGTGACCATCTCGCTGTGAGGTGACAGTGCTACCCACTACACCAGCCTTGGATTGCTTTTGATATGGAAGAAAATGTCTGACTATAATGAATAAGATCTTAAAGAGTCAAAGTTTACTCCAGGGTGTGACAGTACACCGTTACATCACAATGAGTCAATGCTCACATGGCATGATGATAGTAATCTTCCCCCTCTCTATAATCTCACATGATTCAAGTGCAGCATCAGACTCAGGCTGTCTTTTCATAAATGCCCTGTTGGCATAATCGAGTGTGTGTGTGTGTGTGTGTGTCTCACCTCCTCAGCCTTCCTGAGGACTCTGAGCAGGTTGTTTCCCAGCGCAGCTTTGACCTCCTCATCAGTCCATCCTCTCCTCAGCAGTTCAGCCACCACTTTGGGCACCTTGGACACATCTTCCAGACCCTCTGGTAGTCTGAGAGGAAATATCATTTCACAGTTAGATGTTTCTTGTCTTGAACGGATTCACTTATCTTCCCTCTCAATCTCATGTTGAAGTCAACGTTTGAAGCTGTTGCCCCTCACCTTGTAACCCCGTCGTAATCTCCACCAAAACCTACGATGCCCGCCCCGGCCACTTTCTTTATGTGATCAAAGTGATCTGGGAAGAAAGCAGAAAACATGAAAATAAGCATTTTTTATAGATTAACGCTAATATTTAAACAGGTTGACAGCAGGTGTGGAAATGAACCCCAGTTTACCAGCAACATGTGAGATGTTTGCGGTCTTGCTGCAGGTAACGTAGTCGTTGTAGAAGTTCACCATGACGATTCCTCCCGTCTCATTCTGGAGAGACAGACAGGATGTTACGAGACAGTGAAACATGTACTGACCTAGAAACTCATCTATAGGATGCAGCTAGACACTGCGACACTTCTGCTTTGTTAAGCACGAAACGCTATAGTGACTGAAAGAGCAGAACAGGGGGAGAGCAGACCTGGGCCAAGAGACGATTCAGCCTCACAGCAATCTCAGTGCGAGGGTACTGACCTCTGTGTCAAGCGTTTCTCTCTAGTGATAACGCACTTGCTTTCCATTTGATTGTTATTTCACAGTGCTGCACAATAATCCTCTTCCTGTAAACTGTTTTATTGCCCTCAATAGGGAAACTTATATCATGCAAGGCTGAAACCAGCAAAGGGTGCACCCGTTTACGGGTGTTTGTTAATAAGCAGCCAAGGCAGGATGTTTTCAAAGGGCTGCCTTGTGATACTTTTATTTTTTATAGTCAAATCGCTTCCCATATCAGTGGTGGAAAGAAGCTTAGTAACATTTACTCGTTACTCGTAAAGTTACTTGTATTCTGCTACATATTCATACTCCACTACATTTATTTTACTACTAGTTAGTAGTTAGGTGTGAGATTTATATTTCATAAACATATGAAGAGCTTATACATTACAGTTCATTGTTGTGACTCCTTGTTAGTACTTATGATGAGTTGTTGGTAGTTCCCCGCTAAACTACTTAAATTCGTTTAAATAATTGTTTGTGGGCCAAAGAAGTATAATTATCTCATGTTTCATAAAAAAGAAAAAAATGAATAAATTAAAACACACACAGACACACACAGACACATACACACAGACACACACACACACACACTCACTCACCACTCTCCTGAGAACCTCATCGGGGACGTTCCTCTTGTGTGGACAGACGCTGTAGGCGGAGGAGTGGCTGAAGATGACCGGAGCTTGAGACATGTCCAGCACCTGGTTCATCACTGCTACCGTCACATGGGCCAGGTCGATCAGCATCCCCACACGGTTCATCTCTACTACTAGTTGCTGTTGGAAGCAAGAATGATGATCATTTCTATGACTGATTTAAATTGGTGACAGTTAGAATTGATTTGAAATCTGTTTTCACTTTGTTTTTTGAACAAGCATCAAAAGCCACATTAAATCTACTTTCTTTCAATGTGGCAGGACATTATATTAACATAAAGATATTGCTTACATTACTTTTTTTATTATTTTAGTTCATGGAATATTTTGTTATTTTGATTCACAAAACACATTTATACTAGAAAAAGGCATCCAAAAGTGAGTATGCTGACATTTTATGCTTGTCTATGTCTTTGAAGCAATGTTGGCTCATGCTGGTCATAAGTGTCATAAGTACAGATGCTTATCTGTAACTTATTACACTTTTAAAGATAAATCTGCCCATCACTGCTTGTTTACCAACCTTGCCAAATGGAGACAGGCCGTTATGTTGAGACGGCTCTGATCCAGTGTCGACAAGCCAGTTATCCGCCCTGGTAAGATAGAAGCAGTTACCACACTAATGTGTTGATTTAATGCCACATACTGTTTAATGTGATAGTATTAGTAGTATATTACAAGTTAACATTCATTACATATTCCAAATAAGTAAACTATAGTCAGGTGAAAAAAACACAGATAGGATTTAGAAGATGTCAGGGATATATTGTTTTCTTTTTCTCTAGCTATAGTTCATAAGGCTTCCACAGTTACACTACATTTAGCCAGCTAGAGTGTTCAGCGCCTAACTGGCTCTTCTGGAGAATCTGATACTCCTGCCAGGGGAGCTCACCTGCAGGAATCCCCCGAACTTCCCACAGCAGAAACCAAACTGACCATGACGTCTGCTGCTAATAGGCCACACAGATTACTGAAAGCTCATGTAATAAAAAGAGAAAGGCCACCGTCGGTGGGCTGCAGCTACCCTGTTTGTGGTTCTTTCACTCTTGTAAATTACAGACATTTTAGCAGTAGGAGAAGAGACACAGTTTATCAATTGTTGCAACAGTTTGAAAATGCCTTTATATGCTTTACATGTAAGATAACTCTTCATCTTATGCATTTGTTTAACTAAACCAGAAAAACACTGCTTACACATTATCACACAGTGATGATCTCATGATTATTTAAAGCCATTTTTCTGAGTCATTTTGCTTTTTAAAACAAAATGTTCCTGATGATATTCCCAGACTGTTACTTAAGTATCATCACTCGAGTGACGGTCATAATGTCATCGGATCTTAGTCATGTTTGATGGTGCATATGTGCTGCTGCTGGTTCTTACCAGGGTGTGTTGCAGGAGTGTGTGAGTGTGAGGTAGCGGACCCCCAGATGGTACATGGTGCGCAGGGTTCCCAGACTGCTGTCAAGGGAGTGACCCCCCTCCACCCCAATCAGGCTGGCCGTCTTGTTCATGTTGAAGGCCTCCAAGATCTCTATGCAGTGCAGACACAAGAAAAGATGGGCGAGTCAGTAGAGGTGGCAAATATCTCTATAATGACTACAGTACTGGAGCTGGGAGACTCACCTTGGCTGCTGGTGGCGAACATGAAGGTTTCTGGGTATTTTTGACACATCCTGTGAACCACATCTATCTGCTCCAGTGTTTGTCTGACAGCATCTTTGTACTGAGTGTCACAGGGAACGTAGGCCGACCAGAACTGAAAGAGGATCAGATGATAACGTGTGCATTATCAGCATCGCTGTCATTCCAGGGAAAGTTCATAGAGCCTCACCTTGGTTAAAATGGAAATACACAGAGACCATTTTCAACCATTACACATGCAAATAGGAGCCAAGAGATACAGACCAAATCAGTCAGACAGTTTTTTTTTAATTTGGTGCTTTCCAAATAGTCTTCTTTGCTCCAGCTTACATAACAAGGTAGTTTTGTCAATGTCGAGGTCCCAGAATGCCTTCTGATTATATTAAAAATGTTCCATTAAATGCCCCTTAAGAGCATCTGGGGACAAGGGGTTTCATTCCTGGGGTTCTGTTGTATTCAGCTGATATCCGGGGCCAAGATTTCCTTTTCCACTGTTCATTGCTTAGAATCCGATTAGCAACATGAGAAGAGAGACTGGAGTTGGAGTTAAACCAATAACAAGCTAAATCATCATCAATAGCCGGCGCCATCCGCAATCATGTTTCAGACAAATGTTCTGCCTATATTGTTCTCCACATGGACTTCTACCAAAGCCTGCTGAACGTGATGACTTGGACAACAAATGGAAAACAGAACACATCCAATGACAAAATCTGTGCCGCTGCCTGCAGATTCTACATGTGAATACAGAGGTTTATAGAGATTACTGTGTAGCAATATGTTCTCTTCATTCCCTAATCAAAAACATACTTTGATGCATAGAGGTGATCAGAATGAGACACACAGTTAAGCATATCTGGAACTGTCGGAGTTCAAATCCTGTTGTGGGAAAATACTTTTGACCAGCAAGGATAGCAGCGATGACCTAAAGCCAATAACGGTGCGAGACACAGGGCTGTAAACATCAGGGGGGAGGAGTCATAATTATTCATGACAATTCTTGCTTCCCACCTCTGTCCAACCATTCTCTCCACCATGGCTTTTTCCTCCTAGTTATTTTTGCTCCAAATCAGCACACAAACAACGTGGATCGCTAGCTTCTTGAGGACGTCCATTGAGGGAGGAAGTCCTGGTCAAGCGTGGTCTTGTGTCTTTTCCTGTATGACTTCTCGAGTGGGTTTGGAGACCAGACCAACATGTCAGGGACTCCTCACAGTGAAATGTCTGACACCTGTCGCCGATCACTCTTCACTTATGTGTAAACCACAACAACTTCATGTTATCCCAGTATATGACAGTCAACGGCCAGTGCATGTTGTTGGTGTATACCTGCGCTCCCAGCCGTCCCTCCTTGATCTTCGGGATGTTGGTGTGTGTTGTTTCCAGCGTGTTGAGGTCCACTTTGTTGAGCTCGTTGTTGAATTGCTTTCGAAGCTGCCAAGGCAGGTCATTATGGCTGAAAGACCAGACAGTAAAAAGATCATTTTCTCAAAACTTGCATCATTAACTGCAGTAGACCAGCACTAGAAATTGCTTCCAGAAGTGAGCATTTACGAGTAAGTAGTAAACCTAAATGTTTCCTGCTGTCGTTGCTCACATGCCAAACATTAAATCATTAGAACTATCATGCAAAGCTAAGTTCACTTAATGCAAAAGACATTCCCACTCACCCATCGATGAGCGGGGTCTCAGACATCAGCTGCAGAGCCCTGGTCATGTATGGATCCTCAGCCGACGTGACGTCACAAGAACTGATCCACAGCACCAAATATGCAGCTGAAATAACCTCGGAGAGCATTTCTCAAACTTTGAGAAACTGTTAAACGCACTGCTTTTCTTTCCGTTTGTGACCCTAAATTGTTTTCTCTGTCTTGAACTTCTTGATTTTCTTTAACCTTCCGGGTTGCCAATTGCCAATCATTTAGTTTTTTGTTTGCATCTGCAGATTCTTTCAGATTCCAACCAGCTTTCTGTCCGTTTCCATCCGATTACGCCACTGAGGATCAACTCTGCTCATCGCTCCTCCTCTATCTTGAGTCTGTTTCTCATTACAGCTTCTGCTACGGTCATAAACGTAGCCGAGCAGCTTAATAATTCTTAAAGTTTCTACCTGTTGGTTAAAGTATAACATAGCTACCTTTTAACTTGAGGTTTAAGGTAGCTTAAGGTAGCTACAGTAAAGGTAAAACACCTTTACTGTGCTCTTTTATATTTCTGTGAAGCACTTTGAATTGCCTGGGTGTATGAAAGGTGCTATACAAATACATTTGTTGTTCATATTGATTTGAAATCTCCCTCACATCGGATACTCTTTTTACACAACCCCATATTCATAATAAACAAACCAAAACACCTTTCTGGAATCACATAACTATCGCAGCTCTCTTTAGCTCGGGCATCTACATGACCTTTGACTGGTTGCAAGAACATTTTCTTTACCTAACACCTGCAAAATGTGGTTTTGGAATCAAACTATGAATGTGCCTTCATTTCTCAAAAAAACACCTTTATAATAGCAATAAGAAAATACTTTGACATTCGTAATAACCTATGTAAAACAAATAATCAAACCAATAAAAGGAAGGTTGACCTTAAAGCAACACTAAAGAGTTTTAGTGCCTTAAAATAATGTTTCCAAAATAGTTTCAGTGGTTCACCACCTCAAAACTGGGTGAACGGCACTTCCACACTCGCTCTGCAGCCCTCTATCAGCTGTAACCGCACTATGTAACTTTGCCTCATCGGGTAGTGTTTTTGTAGTTCTAATGAGACTACAAATTTGACCTGCTTTACGGCAAGCGTTACAAAGGCCGGTAGGTGGAGGCTCTGCGTAGAGATCAGTGGGAGGACACCCGGCAGGTGCGTGGAAGATACCTTGCAGCTAGGTAGTTTTTAAATTGGCGTCATGGCAGAGCCTGCAAAGAAAAGGAGGAGTATAATGTCCGATGAGGCGAAGAAAAGAAAACGGGAGCATGACAAAGAAAGAGCTCGAACGAGAGTGAATATCGGACCGGGTCACACTCCTCCTTCGGCGAGAGCTGAAGGAGGCTACAAAATGCAAGACGGATGGTGACTCGGCTTTGTTGCTGCTGGACTAAATAAATAAATAATACCGGTAATCATTTTTTTCCAACAGTGTGCATCTGTGTACAATACATTGTCGATTATTTTATTGGCTCATGTTAGCTAAGGCGTTAGCTATTGTGCTAATATGTTAGCTAATCTTAGCTAAGGCGTTAGCTACTCTATCTTGTCACTGGACATCGTTCAAATCGTTCATCGTTTCCAGAGCCGGTTCTGCATACAAACAAATAACGTGCGTTGGACGGTTGGCTGCGGTAGGCTAAATTATTTACGACGGCAGTAATGGACAATTCCGCTTCCAACCTGTAGGGGGACCGAAGAGGAACATTTCTTAAGTGTTGCTTTAAAGTTGCACAAATCAACATCAAATTATCGAACAATGAATGAAATTATGTACAACAGCCTGAGAGGTGTCACTCAAAGTGAGGATTTATCCCCTCAGCTCCATGGAGACATTACGGTCTTTGTTTTTGTCATGAAACTTCACTATTTTGGTTGTGTAGAAGAAAATGTGTTACCTCACAGTTTTATTTTAATCACATCCTAATATTCTTTTCTCTTGTACTGATCAAATGCCCTGTTGCTTCTATTTGATTGTGGTTAATTTTGTTATCCTGATTAGAAGTCATTCTAAAAGATCTTTTGGTCTTTCCCCTTCCTGGGTCGACTCCGAGAAACTCAGAGTCTCTTCCTCTTGGAAGCAGATGTGTATTGAGTCAATGCAAATCCACTCATCACACCTTCCTCCATGTTCTCTGTAAACTCTGTATAAAAGTCGGACTAGCCCCACTCTTGTCAGAGAGGATTTAACAGCAATGTTGTGAACTTCTCTCTCCACTGACAGTGATTAAACCTCATCTGAACCAGCCACAGAATTGGACCTGAAGAGTTTTCTTCAACAGTTCTCTCTCACCATCGTCCTTGTTTCCAGTCGATTCCATGCTTAAACATGCACTCAAAGCTTAATCTATATTGACTATAAAACATAGAACAACAGATGAGATGCCCTTCTGTCAGCATTGATTTATTGGCCCTATCAACTCCACCCTCTTATCTTCAAGGCTGTTTTTCACATTAGTCAATAAAGATGATGACAGCCTCCAGTAAATGGCACCCACTTTTACTGGGTCAAAGAGTCAAATATTCATAGTATTCATTTTTTGTGATGCAGTGTTTCATGTAAAGTCTTATTCATTTCACACTTGAGCGATTATTATTGATGAGTTATACAAGATAGCATCACTAGGTGATTTTCCCAGCACAATAAACAATAAAACTGGTTTAATTTGCATAAAGCTGTCCTTACATGAAGATAAAAATGTGACACTTTGCTTTGAAATCAGCGTGGCTTCACTGAGCACTGTACACTTACATCTTACTTATATTTATAAATATACCAAGCAGCAAATAAGACCATTTAAGGGTTAACAAATATAATTCTCCAGCTGCATCCTGAAAAGTGCCATGAACCAGCTGTCGGTCCAAGATGGGAAACCAAACAGGGAGTTCATTTATTTAACAAAATTATTCATTGTGCAAAATAAAGAACTATGTACAAAAATAGAATAAAGTATGTAGATCAGTGTTATCGCTGGTGTTTGGAGTGTATGAGTTTCTGTAAATGTAATGCAGTGTATAAAATTAATCCGACCAAACATAACCAAACAAAAAGACCACTACAGAGAGTCTGCCACCCTCTCGGAAGAAAAGAGTTAAAGTAAAGCTCACATTGAAATTGTGTTTGTTTTTGCCATCTATTTAATGCGGATCAGACCAAAGTTGAAGTTGGTCAACGGCTGAATTTTGACAAGCATACGCCCATACAGAAAATGACTCCCAGCTGGACTGGTCACATTCCTGTGCAGGTCATTTCTATGAACACAGTTAGGATTCAAAACCAGTAGGCTACATATAATAATAAAAAAAGTCTACTTATCAAATGAGTCCTTGGTTGTGCGTGTCTGTATTTGAGTACATGGAAATAAGAACAAACAGACATAGCTGGAGATCAAATACTCATGAGGTATGGCATACATTAACCAAATCCTCCTTAGCAACAGGCTCAACATTTCATATTAAATTAAAACATCTCATCAGTATTGGATGCATAAAGTATAGCCGTAAGCACCCCATACTGTATAGTATAGCATTGCACAGCACTGAAATAATGAGATATGTGATAAAGTATCGCTAATTAGTTGATTTCACTGCTTCAAACGTGATGTCCAACACTGTGTCCCACAGCACCCACACCTCTTATTGTAGAGTCCAAACACAGCACATCAATTACTTTCTTTAAAAAACTTTTTTTATTTTTTTCACTTCAGAGTCATCAAAATGTGCAGTGTGTAACATGTAACCACACGCTCCGAACAAATAGGGATCAGCATTTCACCTCCACCACTGAATTCATACAATCTACCATTACAGTCCTCAGTAATGTAAAAGAAGGGCAACATACACAGGACACATTGTACCTGTAATGTGAGGATAAAATCCCTTTTTATGTGTAGAAGAAAATGTGTTACCTCACAGTTTCATTTGAATCTCATCCTAATATTCCTTTCTCTTGTACTGATCAAATGTCCTGTTGCTCCTATTTGATTGTGGTTAACTTTTGTTATCCTGATTAGAACAAGACATTCTAGTTGAGCTTGAGAGAAAAGATCTTTTGGTCTTCCTCTTGGAAGCAGATGTGTATTGAGTCGTGCAAATTATTTGATGATTTGATGAGTGGATTTGCAGCAAATCCACTCATCACACCTTCCTCCATGTTCTCTGTAACTCTGTTTAAAAGTCTGACGAGCCCCACTTTTGTCAGAGAGGATTTTTCAGCAAAGTTATGAACTTCTTTCACCACTGACAGTGATTAAACCTCATCTGAACCAGCCACAGAATTGGACCTGAAGAGTTTTCTTCGACATATGCAATTAAAATTGTGTTAATAGTAACTGCTGACAACGAGCATCAAACATCAAAGTTTCAGAAACTACTGTAATGGATGAAACTGTATACAAACCATGGTCTAGAGAAACAAATGGAAGCTGGAATTATACATGGCAATTTGTTATCCAAAGTACATTTAGGAAGAAACACTCACTGTGACACCCAGTTTCACATTTGCATTTCCTCTTTCTAGTTGCTGCGAAACCTGTGTTATCATCATTCGGTCTCTCCCACAGAGCGGCTGCACAAAGAATCAGACAGGCACAGGCAGAGCTACAGAAAAGTGAACACAAACGGAAAGCTAGTCGTGAGGCAGCTGACAGAGAGACAGAGACCAGCTAATAGCGTGCCTATACCCGAGTTAGATATGGCCAGGTTGGATGTAGTAGAGACATTTCAAGGTATATTGTTTCCTGGACACCTTCACACACAGGATTCCTTACAACATGCTCTCAAATTTCCATTTCAAGACACGGACGTCATCATTGTCACCTATCCAAAGTCAGGTAAGTAATGTTAAGTGTCTTTGAGTACCCAAAAAAGAATTATATCTATTATTATTATTATTATTATTATTATTATTATTATTAAAAGACGAGCAACCAATCAGGATACAAGGATTGTCTCACATATCTTCATGTCAGCAGTGAAATGCAACTAACCACTTGAACATGTTGAGCAACTCATTGCAGACATAATGTTGAAATCTATGTAAGTACACTTTGGGTTGAATTTATGACACCCTGCCGCTTTTGCTGTTTGAATATTTTTTTTTTTTTTTTACAAAAGTCAGATCTCAGAAGCTTCTCTTTTAACAGGCACCACATGGATGCAGGAAATTGTGACTCTCATATCCAACAGAGGGGACCCACATGTGTCCCAAACTGTACCAAACTGGGCTCGGGCACCCTGGCTGGAGCAGCATTATTTCACTGCGATACTGAACGCCTCAACCACCTCGCCTCGACTCATCACCACACATCTGCCTCATCACCTGCTGGGACCCAGCCTCAAGGGCTCCAAAGCAAAGGTCATATGTTCATGCTTATTTATCGACTGTTTGGACACAGTAAAGAGAAAGGCCTTGATGTATTTATTGAACACTTGAATATCAGTGTATATGCCAAAATGTCATCTTCAATGTCATATGTTAGTTACAATGGGCCCCAGTGCACACTATTCTGACGGGCCCTGATGTATGCTAGCAAACAGCGTCTTCATATTTTATATAGACCAAGCACGCCATAGTTGTCCTTGGAAATGTACTTGCCCTCTTAAGGGTTTATAAAGCAAAGGGCAACATTTTATTCATTCATTTCATTTCTGGTCTATACATTGTGTCACTGCTCTTCTTACAGATCATCTATGTGAGCAGAAACCCTAAAGATGTCGTGGTGTCATTTTATCACTTCCACAAAATGGCTAACTTCCTCCCAGATGCTGGCTCGTTTCCAGATTTTTTCAATAGTTTTCTGGAGGGCACAGGTAAGTTGACGTCAGGACAAAAATACATTTTTATTTAATTGTTTATATGAGGGTCAGCTCACTTCAGCTATACTTTTATTTGTTTCAGTGAGCTACGGCTCCTGGTTTGACCACATTAAGGGCTGGACCAGTCAGACAGCAACTATGAACAATTTGCTTCACATCACCTATGAAGAGATGATATTGGTAAAGGAAAATTGATTTATCACTCATATCATACTTACTGTCCATAAACATAAAAGTGTAAATTTTTTCTATTAGATGATGATTGACCTTGTTCCCCAAACCGGAGAGTTGGTCTAGAAGGGGAAGTTCAATATGTGAAGATGCTAAATGTTACTCTAACTTCAACTTTTAAAGCTTACTTCAGAGGTTGGATTGCATATTTAGCATTTCCAGGAAGCCATTGCACACTGCAATAACATTTTTTTTTGTTTGTTTATGGTTAGTTGTAATTTTTAATGATTTTAACTATATTGTCTCCTTCCTGGTGTCAGGATCTACATGGCACCATCAAGAGGTTGAGCTCTTACCTACAGAGTCCCCTGCTGGAGGACGAGGTCAACAACTGTGTGAAACAATGCAGTTTCAACTGCATGAAAGACAACACAATGGCCAACTATACCTTGATCACTGAGGACATAATAGACCATAGCAAGGGCTCCTTCATGAGAAAAGGTGGGGCTCTATTTTATTATATACTTTTTTAAATGTTTGTTTATTTCTGTAATGTCTGCAAAGGATTCAAGGGGCCTGTATTTAAAATTATGATTATAGTTTACATGGTATTTAAAAGATCACGTATTTGGCCTTTAATTAAATCGTATCCCTCGCTGCTCGCTTCCTACGTTTCAGGGAAGATTGGAGACTGGAAAAACATGTTTACTGAGGAGCAGAATCAGCATTTCAGAAGCGTCTTCAAGTCCAAGATGGAGGACTGCACTTTAGAGTTTGTGTGGGAGGATCAACATAACGAGGAGACAAGCTACTGAACAGATCCCACTGAAGAACACAGAACTGTGAAAAAGCTAAATTAATTTAGAAAACATGTTGCATGTCTCAGATGTGTTCTCTAAATTATACTTAAAGTTAAATTTAAACTACACCTTGATTAAAGGGGCATTTTGTGAAATACACTCTTCAGTACCCTTCTATAACTCTTCTAATGTTGTGTTCATGTGTCTCTACATGAAGTGATACTTGTGATGCAGTCTTCAATCTTTTGATTGTTATTATTATTATTATGTATGAATATATCTCAGATTAACTAAATCCTCTTACAGTTGATCATAACCTGGTCCAAATTGTTGTTATTGTTTTTCGGTACAAATCAAGGGACACTTGGGGTTGTTATTTTGTAATTTTGTCGTTAAAGTCCCAGTCGGCAAGTCCGGCGGATCGAGGGCACTCAACTTTGTGCCCTTTGAAATCCCTTAGATCACGCCACCTTTGAAATGCGGGTCCGATGTTGACTCTGGTTTTATCACCTTTTTTCCTTATTTTCCACCGGTATTTTCTTTTCCTTGGTTGTTTCGGACCTCCTCGTTTCGGTTTTTAACCGAGGAATTGGAAGCTTGTTGCTTCTTCCCTCCGCCTCCCCCCTGTGATAGTGGTACGACCTGAGGGGGTAGGGGCTGTGTGCTGATTGGACAGGATGATCCAGGTGCCGTCGGATCTTTACAAAACAAACAGGCGCGCTTTTTTTCTAAAACCGGATGATTTATGTTCTATCTGAGTATAGTGTCGACTTCGGTGAATATAATCAGAAAAATGTTGCCGACTGGGACTTTAATATGAAGTTCGTCATCCACAGGGGTGAGCTGTCCTTGTATAATCTGCACGGCACACCCAAAGAAAGCTGTTGTTCCAGTTCCCATGCACTGAGAGGTTTGATTGAATCTTGAAACTGTGTGTGTGTGTGTGTGTGTGTGTGTGTGTGTGTGTGTGTATTGGTACATATGGTACAGAGTGTACTGAACAAACTGTGCTCTGTGACTTCAAGAATGCTCTGATAATGGGTGGAAAGACATCCGTCTGGTAAAGGTTGACATGATCTTTAATCCACTGAGGCTGTTAGCTGATATGTGATTATATTGTACAATTTATCTCCCACTTCAGAGACGGTTTGTAGAATTCAAATGTGCTTAATTGCAGATCACAAGACATGTTTAAGCTACATTTGAGTAAAATGTTACAAGACAAAACTTCGTACTCATGTCTTAAAGCTGTAGTCCTTAATCCCCCCCTCTGAGCTCGTATCGTTTTCCCCTCGGAGCCTCCCAAGAAGCACATATTACCGGGATAATTAAAAAAACATTCTCTTATTTTACGAAAATAGGTCACCGAAATGTGTTTCTGGAAACATTTTATGCGAGAAATAAGCTATACATTTGCTGAATCTGTCTTTAATTTAGATCGACAACAGTTTAAAAGATTTTTTTGAGTTTGCGGGAGGCGGCGCCCTCTAGAAACTCGCCGCAATGCGAAGGCATTGCACAGCTTCTTATATAGACAATGAATGAGAACATTCCCTCCGGATATAAACTCAGACAGGATGCCGTTTAGTTTCCCGGTAATTGTCTGCAATTTACCACTACTGGTTTCATACGAGCTGTTGAACATACGAAGAAATGTCACACCTTCCAACAACAATAAAGTAACGTTCATAATCAATACAACTTCCTCAAAATAAATCGCCTCAATCGTCCGCCATTATCCAGAGAGTTTCAGAAGTCAGAAGAGCCGCAATGCATTTTGGGGAAGTTGAGTATATCTAGCAAGGTCCGCTGTATACTCAGAAATTCTTGCCAATGCAGTATACATCCAGGCATTTCTCGCATACACAAATTCACATTCTATTGTATGTAGGCGCACTACGTACTCAAATTAACGTCACACTTTAGTATGAGTAGGACATTAATATGGCATTTCAAACACAGCCTGGGTTTGTGGTGACTAAATATGGTGGTTTCAGGAGCAGCCAGTGGCTGATCGTTGGCTAATGCTAGTAAAAATGCTAAGCCGACCAAAATCGTTGCAGTTAATAGCCCAGTTATCTCCAACAACAACGTATCCAACGAGCCAATTCATCATCACTTAGGGTTTACACAATGTGTTTATGCCTGTTGGAAAATCATTTGTCAATAGATTTGATATAGGAAAGAAAATGACTCACTGTTTAGTTGAGAATGTCAGTTATATTTATCAGCAACCATTGAAATAGAGGAAATGCCCCCATTGCCCTTTATGACTAAGACAATGTTATTTAATTCAAGTTCGACCACTGGTTAGTCATATTAAAGGCATACTTTGCCAGTGAACACATGAATCTGTATTGAAAGTGGGTCATATGTAGTCGCAATGTAATACATTTCAAATTTGGTGCCTTCTTGACTGAGAAAAGGCAGACAGTGACTTTTTGGCGTATGTGGATGGAAGACAACAACTCCCACGATGCACAGCTCCGCAGGCCACTCCCACTGATCTCTCCCCCCTCTTTACTGAGAAGTCGCTTCATATTTCTAGTCAACACCGGCCTCTGGTTCGGCACAAGCTTACCGGGCTGGCGTGAGTGGATTTTGGATAGAGCACAGAGCGGCTTTTTTATTCTAAAAGGACTGGTCTAGCTCCACTCACACCCAGAGTATGAAGTGAGGTCCCACCACTGATCTGTAGGTCTGTAGCATCAGTGTGTCCCACCCCCTATAGGAGGGTTGAAAACATGAGGAACTAGTTGTAGTCTTACCTCCTCAACCTACTAGTCAACTGAATAATAGACCTAGGGTGTTATTATGATGGTGGAGAAGTAGTCATGTTGCTATAGTAGTATTCTCTTAAAGAAAACACAGTTTTAAGCTGTTTCCATTGACAAACAGTCCCCTCAAAAACTACTGGAACAACAAAGCCATTCCCTTTATTTTTGTTGTACACTGAAAACATTTGGGCTGACATCAAAATATAATTATGAGACAAGAGATCAGCTTTTCAGCTTTTATTTCCAGGTATTTACGTCTAGATTTGTAACACAACTTGGAAGATAGCAGCTTCTGTTTGAACCCAAGTGTTTCAAGTGAGCAAAATGATTGGAACATGTGACTGATAGGTGTGTTTTGTTGCCCAGGTGTATCCTATTACATTGATTATTCAAATAATAAATTGCGCTGAATATCTACTCTCAGCCTTGGCCATTGGCAGTTGGCCATTGGCAGTTGTTCTTTCATGCAATGATACTCTCTCACTTATCATACTGTATTACTGTATGGGGCCAAGCCTCCCAGACAACCGTCAAACCAGTCACATCATTATACAAACAGGCACTGAAAATAATGGACCAGAAACCATTAACATCACATCACTGTTTAATTTTACAAAAATATAAGTTATTAAGTTTTGACAACTTGATTAAGTTTTCTTTTCTTAAAATAATCTTTAAATGCGCAAATAATCTGGCGCCCTCTGTACTCTGTCCATTTGTCATGAAAACAAAGGCAAGGAGCGTGGCCACAAGGGGAACAACGGGTGGGAACTGCACAGTAGAGGGGCGCAAAACTTCTTTCGGCCAGTCATGTTTTTCAGTAATAGGAACCCGCTTTTGGAACAACTTACAAATAGAACTAAAAACACAAACAGAACTGAAAACATCTAACAGTAAGGTAAAACACTGGCTGAAAGTAAATCAGGGTTGTGACCACTAAGACACACACGCTGGGGGTTGTGTACGTGACTTATTGTTTGTGATGTTCCTATGTATGTTGTGGTTGTTCTGTTGTGTATGGTGAGGGTATGAACACTAAAATGACCCTTGATGTTTTGTTGGTCTCTATGTGTATAGAGAGGTGTTTGCACACATATACTTCACTTTTTAGAATACTTTTAGACTACAACATGTTTTTACAAAGGTCTGACCAGGGACTGGGGTTGCAAATTATCCAACTGGCTAGAAACATTTTATGTAACACATCTACAGACATTGTTATGGCATTGATTGTGATAGCTATGTATGTAATAATGTGCGCTGCATTGTCCCTGACAAATAAACTAATAAATAAAATAAATAAATAAATAAAAAAACTATTTGGAATATCCTGAAAAACAAAGAAACCACTGTTGTTCTTCGTCACGCACACATGCTCACACATTTCAGCCATGTGAGAAGCTACTTCACACTTCTCTATATATCTGGCCTCAGACGACGCCGCTAAGGGGAAGGAAGTTGAAGGGTAAAGCTGGCGTGTCCTGGTTCATAATATTTCAAAATCACAGGCTATTCTTGGTGAAAAGTCAGTGATAAGTCAGTCAAAAGACTTATCAACTATTATTTAGCCACACATTGGGACTTTTGTTCATGTTCTTGGATGAAATGTTTTTTCACTTTCATCACTGAGGTGAGAGACTACATTAGATAAATGTGCACATTCCACACGGGTCTTTTCTATTCTGGCGAATTAAAGCTCTGCTCAGCTTGAAGTTGGGCAGTGCTGTGCTGGAAACAGCATGAAAAATATACAGCCCCTTGACACTGCCTTTTCATTGCGGAATTATCACTCTTTTTTTCTGTAATGTTGTTAGTGTAAAAGGTACAGAGACAGAATGGGGGGTCAGAGTGATTTTGCCTCTGAGTTGCCAACGAAGGTCATCTCAGAGCTGCAACAAAGGAGAAATGAGTCGAGAAGACCTGAGTGTGAATGGGGAGAGCTGGAAAGATGGAAAAGAAGGAGACATTTTGATGACATGTTACAGGGCGACCCGCCACTGGGGGATATAAAAATCAGAGAAAATGTATCTGAAGAAGAAAAAAAGTTGCTCACACATAGCCACTATGTATACAAAAGTCACGACTAGCAAAATTAACTCTCAGTTCACCTGCCATTGTTGTTTTGGTATGCTCAGGGTAATATTATTTCGGACACTTATTTAATACATCACACTACCGGCAACGCTGTTGCATTTTTTCTCATAACCTTTAAATTTGAACTATTTTAACCGATTTAATTTATACCATTTACTCCTAAATGATTGGTTTTATTGGCTCTAAATGGTGGAGACACAAGTAAGAGGCTCTCTACCACAATGTTAAGAAATCGTAGCTCAACTAAACAACAGTAACAGCTTAATCATCATCTCATATTAATTATGTGTAGTTTTCTGTTCAGCTACATTATATCACAGAGTTGATCATTGTTAATGATGTGAATGAGAAAGAACCTGGTGGTTTGGTAATGTGCAATGAAATTACATGATATGAGTCCTCTAGTCACCAACAGGGCTGGACTCTGTTGCACTGCACACTTTTAGCCTACAAGGCCAACGTCTTCTTAAAAGCTTTGCTCAGAGGTAAACCTTGAAGGAACATCACCTCTCCCTTTATTTCAACACAGCTGAACAGACTGCTTATGTTTCTTATTAGACATATCTATGAAGATGATTTTTATCCGGTCAAATTGATTTTTATATATACACTCAACAAAAATATAAACGCAACACTTTTGTTTTTGCTCCCATTTTTCATGAGATGGACTTAAAGATCTAAAATTCATTCCAGATACACAATATTACCATTTCTCTCAAACATTGTTCACAAATCTGTCTAAATGTGTGATAGTGAGCACTTCTGCTTTGCTGAGATAATCCATCCCACCTCACAGGTGTGCCACATCAAGATGCTGATCTGACATCATGATTAGTGCACAGGTGTACCTTATACTGCCCACAATAAAAGGCCACTCTGAAATGTGCAGTTTTGTCTCACAGCAAAATGCCACAGATGCCACAAGCATTGAGGGAGCGTGCAATTGGCATGCTGACAGCAGGAATGTCAACCAGATCTGTTGCTCGTGCATTGAATGTTAATTTCTCCACCATAAGCCGTCTCCAAAGGCGTTTCAGAGAATATGGCAGTACATCCAACCGGCTTCACAACCGCAGACCACGTGTAACCACACCAGCCCAGGACCTCCACATCCAGCAGGTTCACCTCCAAGATCGTCTGAGACCAGCCACTCAGACAGCTGCTGAAACAATTGGTTTGCATAACCAATCAATTTCTGCACAAACTGTCAGAAATCGTCTCAGGGAAGCTCAACTGCATGCTCGTCGTCCTCATCGGGGTCTTGACCTGACTCCAGCTCGTCGCCGTAACAGACTTGAGTGGGCAAATGCTCACATTCGATGGCGTCTGGCACGTTGGAGAGGTGTTCTCTTCACGGATGAATCTCGGTTTACATTGTTCAGGGCAGATGGCAGACAGCGTGTGTGGCGTCGTGTGGGTGAGCGCTTTGCTGATGTCAATGTTGTGGATCGAGTGGCCCATGGTGGTGGTGGGGTTATGGTATGGGCAGGCATCTGTTATGGACGAAGAACACAGGTGCATTTTATTGATGGCATTTTGAATGCACAGAGATACCGTGATGAGATCCTGAGGCCCATTGTTGTGCCATACATCCATGAACATCACCTCATGTTTCAGCAAGATAATGCACGGCCCCATGTTGCAAGGATCTGTACACAATTCTTGGAAGCTGAAAATGTCCCAGTTCTTGCATGGCCAGCATACTCACCGGACATGTCACCCATTGAGCATGTTTGGGATGAGCTTGACCGGCGTATACGACAGCGTGTACCAGTTCCCACTAATATCCAGCAACTTCGCACAGCCATTGAAGAGGAGTGGACCAACATTCCACAGGCCACAATTGACAATCTGATAAACTCTAAGAAGAAGATGTGTTGCACTGCATGAGGCAAATGGTGGTCACACCAGATACTGACTGGTTCTGAGTCCCCAGACCCCCAATAAAGCAAAAAAATGCACATTTCAGGGTGGCCTTTTATTGTGGACAGTCTAAGGCACACCTGTGCACTAATCATGATGTCAGATCAGCATCTTGATGTGGCACACCTGTGAGGTGGGATGGATTATCTCAGCAAAGCAGAAGTGCTCACTATCACACATTTAGACTGATTTGTGAACAATGTTTGAGAGAAATGGTAATATTGTGTATCTGGAATTAATTTTAGATCTTTAAGTCCATCTCATGAAAAATGGGAGCAAAAACAAAAGTGTTGCGTTTATATTTTTGTTGAGTGTAGTTATTCCCTTATTCATTACTGAAACCACCAAGTATTGCGATCGTTTGTGTAAACTATGTTTGCTACTTTAATGGCAAGGTTTTGAGAACTTGAAACATGACAAACATCTGGGTGAAGTCAAGTCTGACTAAGTTTGCAACTGTGGTTCCTCACTGATAAAAGATGGGTAATGAGAGCTGGAGATCTGATGGAGTCATGGCAGGCAGTTGGGCCCTGGACAGGAGACGGTGCCACAGTCGTGGCTTTTGCATGGCATTTAATCCCCGTCAGCCCCATCATACTTCCCCCATGTTCCTGTCCTCTTGTGAATTCATTATTTTACACATTACATGTTGGGCAAACTCACTATGATGCTTAAGCATTTAAGTATCAACATCAAGTTTCCAGAACTTTAACAGCAGCCAGCATTTCTAATTTTGTACTTGACTAGATGGTAGATGATAGATGATAGAGAGTTGTAGATGATGAGGTTATTCAGTCTGATGGTGCCTGTTTCAGTGCTGGGAGGTAACAAAGTGGTAACAAAATGTTCATTCATTTTATGAAGCTCAATTACGTGGCTAAGCTGGTGACAGATAAACTTCCATAGGCCATCGAGCAACAAATGTCCTGTCACGACTATCAGCTATCAGAAATGATCCACTATTAAAGTCATGCATACAACAACTTTATGTGTGGACTCCTCTAAACAAAACAACGTACATCTGAAGTGACAGAGCTGAGCTTGAACAGGACACTCTGATGAGAATGCAGGATAAAAAGAACACCAAAGTGTCATTTCAACTTCCTATCAGCATCCCAATAGAAAGGATGGATGATTGTGAACAAACACAGGAGAGAGAAAGATCAACAGTGGCCCAGACATGACGTCTAATATTTTGAGCTTATGACTGTTTTGACGCCTTTTTCCTGATGATATCAATTTAATATTTGAAGGGAAGTATCATTCATGCCCAACCAAGCGAGTATGAATAAAGCTTATCTACGGCAAGCAGTGAAAAATGGTCCATCAGATGATACAGTTCGTCATATCTGCTGTATTATTGCCTTGTGAAAAGCTTGGTGTGTGTGTGTGATCAGTACAGTAAATATGAAGGTGGGTGATGAAAATCAGAAAGCTTTAGTGTCCCAGTTACACATGAGGACTGAGTACATAACCTGGCAGCTGAGTACACATCATGCTTCAAACAGCAGACTGACTTAGGAAGTACCATTGACTGCTCATGTTTGATGATTGAATCTACAGATGGCCTGTATCAGCAGGACATTCAGCTCAACACTGAGCTTCTCTTTCTTTTCATCGTGAGAGGCAATCGACAATAACTGTATGATCAGAGAGGGCCACATTTGATTAATCAAAATCCCTATCCGCACGGGACTAGAATTACATGGGGACCTCATGTGATTTAGACATCACAACATCGCCAAGGGCACCAAATATCAGGATCACTAACCTACTACCTACTAAGCATACTTCTACTGTCCCTCTATGCCTGTAGGCAGTTATTTTGTACTTGTATATACAACTTGTAGCCAAAAACAGTTTGGTATTTTTCTTTTCATCCAGATTTCTAACCTTTTACCTGATGGGTTGTACTAATCAGCTTAAAGCATATCTATGAGACTAAAGACCTATTGATGCTTCTTGTGACAACAGTGCAACCTGCTCACGTCTCCCTGATGATGATTGGCTCGTTGGCCTGTCTTACCCCTGGCCCTATCACTCCCTTTCCCCCACTCCTACCAAAACACAGGAGTATGAAAACAACACACTGTTGCAATCCTGCACAGTGGCTACATGACGCCACTTATATGGTAGTCTTCCCACATGCTTGCTTTAGATTAGACCACAGCGCCCACTACAGTGTCAAGAGGGACTGCTACTGCATAAACAATGCAGTTACAACGGGTGAGAGGTTAATTAAAGCGGTGAGGTAAAAGTAACTTAATACATAGTTTGTATTATTATCGTTGTCATAGAATACAACATGCTAACACAATATTCATCCTAATTTTGTTTTACACTAAACTGCAGTAAGAGACTGTTGGTGTTGTGACCTCAGTCAGTGCTCTGCAGGAGTGATGTAGCCAGAGAGAGAGAGTACACTCTGAGACTGGTTGAGAGTAATGGCCCTTGACAGGGATATTAATATTTTAGAAGCCATAGAGGAGAACCTCATGCACCCTGCTGCAGCCCTGGTGAAGGTACTTAAATAGCTCCATTTTTGTTTTACCTAAAAAAAAAAAAAAAATGCCCAAAATCTTGACTAAGCAGCTGAAGAGATATATTGTCTCAAAATCTCTTACTGTTGCCAATTTGATATAACTGGCTGTAAAGCAAGACATGCTCAGTTGATGTGAGCCTCCAAGTTTGTGCCTCCAAGCTTTTCAACACCATGCGAAGTCAACAGTAGCTGGTCAGGAGATTTTTGCACCAGGGTTATAAGGTGAAGTCAGCAGTGTATTTCTTTGTGGATGCTATCAGTTGAATCTTTATGGCAAAAATGAACAAAGTCAAAGAACATATTTGTGCAGACCCACCCCCTCTACCTGAGCTTGTATATCCTTAAATCTGAGACCCAGAGTAATAACACCAGTCATCTCAGCCTTGCACTTTGATGTTTCCCCCCTGTCCCTCTTATCTTTGTCTCCCATGTTGCATTGGCAGGACAGGCAGCTGTCATCCCCCCACTTTTCAAATGCAGAGAAAAGCTTTTGTGTCCAATCTATGGCAGAGTGGACACATCTGTCAGACCAAAATATCTTTCAAGTCCCACTGCTTCTGGTGGGGAGAAAGAAACATCTGCGGGCAACACGTGAAAACATCAGATTCTGACTTGTGTGTCTATCGTTGTTTTAACTTTAACTGCACATGAACCGTTGAAGTTCTTTTTCAGAGTTTACTGTCCGACTGGTTGCAGCAGTTCACCTTTAACTCAAAAAAGGGATCCAAAGTAAATTACATAATATTTACTGAAGATTATGCAAGAAGGTCTCCCGTGTCAAAGCCAATTTTGTTGACCCATTCAAACACCCACCCCAACATCTCACTTTAGTGCACTAAATTAGGTAATAATGCAATTTTAAAAAATGTACAAAAGATATAGCTTTGAAAAGTACAGAAATTAGGAAGGATAATGTAAATCTCACAGATGTTAATGGCACTTGTTCTTTTCTTTTTTGTTGTTGTTTGCATTTGTTAATGGTGAAGAACCGTGGTAGGATTTAACAAGCCTAGGCTTATTCCTATCCCTTTTCGAACGAGTGAGTCTAATATGTATTATGTTGAAATTGACTTAATATTTTATTTTTATATATATATTTTCCATTAGTTTTTTTCTTATCGTTCAAAAGAAAAAAAGAAAGAAAGAAAGAAAGAAAGAAAGAAAGAAAGAAAGTTTTATAGTAAAAAAAAACACACACAGGCTGTCACAGAGAGGTTAGAGAGGCAGTGATCATTTAAAGTGAGGATAATAAAAAAAACACTTTGTTTCTTGGTCCTAGTTGTGGAAAGAATGGAAAAGGTCACTGGCTCAATAACAATGTCACATTACTTCCTCCTTTAAAAGACAAGTGTTTCATGTTTGGCCATTTGCTGAAATGACTGATGTGATGACATTGTTCTTCAGAAGATCCATTTGTCTGTTTGTTTGTTTCAATAGAGGATTTACACAACATTAAGTTACAGAACACAGCAGTGATTACCTTACACGTATTTAATACAATTCACTGCATTACAATCATTTCTTCACAAATATCAAAAGAATGGAGCCTGACGCTCTAAGACTGCCATGAGTACATCTTAGACATCGCATCACAGCGCAGCACACGCGATCTATCTGTATCTCCTCTGATGACACTGTGGATCCAGGGCAAGTACGAGGAAACCTTCATATAGACTCCGTACTTGTAGGTCTGGCAGGCCCTGTCGTAGGAAAGGATCCCTGCAACATAGACTTCCCCAGATTCAGCGTCTATGACAGCCAGAGCGCTTCCTGCATCACCAAGACACACGTTTTCCTGATACTTGGTGGGTCCGGTGCAGAGCATGGTGTCGTCCACAGCCGGTGTGAATGACATACGTTCATATTCTGCCTTACATTCAGAGTGATTGGCCAGGGGCAGCAGGAGGTATTTAAGTGATTTGGCAGGGGTTAGATAGACCCCCCAGCCCCAGCTGCTTATGACCCCTGACCCCCCAACGGTGTCTGCCAGGTCCTGGCCTCTCTGTGGCAGGGGGATGGGGGTCACTTTATCACTCATAACCACGGGCTCCTTCAGCTGGATGAGAGCCAGGTCGTTGTCCCAATCAGATCGGCTCTGGAAGCTTGGATGGAGAACAACCTCTCGTAGAGAAAGGCAGAGTATAAGACAGGATGGCCGATTACTTGGACTACTTGGTCTTTACAGCAATACAAATACCATTCTTAATAAAACATGTCTGGTGATATTGTATTGTAGTATGTGTTAGTTTGTCTCTCAGTACTTTCCACCCACCCACTAATGAAGAACAACGTGCGTTTGTCCATACTCGCAGAGGTAAAGGTTTGTGTTTCACATCAAATGATTTTCTTGCTCACCTTCTCCACTGCAACCTCTGTGGAGGTATTAGCTTCTGCCAGTTCAGTGATTCCCAAGTACACTTTAGGAATCACAGGATCCTTTCCCTGGATGTCCGCTTGACTCTTCCTGATAAACAGGTTCCTGCCGGCTGTCAAAATCCAGCGGTCGGAGATAAGAGCGCCGCTAGCGTTACCTCCGTCCACCACACCGTCAGTGATGTAGACCATGGCCTGCCAGGGGACATGAGGAGCCAGGCTGCCCCCAACCATTCTCTTGGAACGGAGTGAGGCTGGGGAATAAATACAGACATATCTATTTATCATTTATTTCCTCTATCTATATACTGTTTTGTTTTTGGGGATTTTCTGATTTCTGTTAATGTAATATGTAAATGATCTCATGTCAACACAAGAAGGCTTTTGAGGCCATTGGTCACATTACATTGTTAAATACAATGTGTTTCCTGAGTTTTGATTATCCGGCTTACTGCTGTTCTTACTGCTTTCTGGTAAAACATTTTTTGCTGGTGGTGGTTTCAAGTCAAGTCCCCAAATAAGGGTTTCCCATAAGGATGAATATTAAGGCTCCTCTTTTCTCTCTGATGATTTTTAATTAAACGCTAATTCTGAACGTTAAAAAGACAACTTGTATGTATTTCACAAAAGCACCAACCTTTGATGTTCCTTGAAAATACAGTTTGCGTCTGCTTTAATTAGTTTGTCTTCTCAAATTTCAAAGACTCCTAAAGCTTAACCAACTAATTACTTTCCAATATGTCTGTTTTGAGCTCAGATATTATTAATGCTTTGTCAGTTTGAGTCGTTTATCTTTGCGTTTAAAACTGTTGACAGCATTTGTGTTCTAGCCTGTTTTCCCTGTAGAAAAAAACATACTGAATAAATCATGATCTCCTTAACCCCAATCTTTATCATGTTGTAGCGCATGCACTGCATAAAAAGCACATTGTTATCACTTCCAGAGATCTGCTATTATGCAGAGTTCTGTTGTCTGGGTGTGATGCTTTCATGAAGGGTTCCCTCCAGAAACAGTGGCCTCTAATTTATTCATCATGGAGCATAGAAGAAAATCCATCCACTGGCTGTGCTTTTATCCACAAGTCTGTCGCTAAAATAACCACGAAAACTGGTTAAAGTGTTCGTCTCTTCAGCGTGATGCAACACGCTTACAGATGTCTCCATTCTGCACCGTTAAAACGATCCGTTCATGATCATTAACAGTGTTGTTCTTCTGCATCCCGACAGGGTTTATTTACCAAGAGTTATTTCTGCTGTGCTGTTTCATCTTATCATGTATTCAGCACAACAAAATATGTCTTACAAGTACAATTAAATGAATGAGTAACTAATTACTTTGACGCATCACAGAGACTGTATGAATATGAAATATAAATACGGTTAAAAAATTCCATTACATTTAATGTTTTCTTTCTGTAATTGTTATGGAAATATGTATGAGTTGAAGCAAGGAGACCTCTGGAGATAGTAGATGTCTTATGCAGAAATATATATTCATGCCCGATGATCATTGTGAGGATCAAGGTTTGAGAAGTACAACAGCTACAAACTCAACAGTGCCTCCTGTCCTTCCTCGGGAAGCATAAAGGCCTAAGTTATCTTGAGGAAGCTGCCACGGAGTATGTATTACGTAGGTTAAGGGTAAGAACTTTGTGTTCAGCCCTGAGAGACACGCTAGTGTTTTGTTTGTGACCTTGCCTTCTCTGGAGAAGCAGACGCTTAATAACTTAGATTAAATGTGAATCTATTCATAAAATGACATTTATTAATCTTATACTGAGAGAATCAGGCAAAGAGAAAATTCCCTCACACTCATTACTTTCTTCTTTTCTTCTCTTTATCAGCAAATGTTTTTCCAACATGCCTCCAGTCATTTTAGTCACATCTCTAACTGGTCCCTGACCCCTGGGTTTATTTGTTTTTTTTAAAAAAGGGCTGCTTGGAGAGAGGCAGAGAAACAGGCAATTTCCTGTCAGATACTGTAGCTGTGTAGCCAAATGAAGGACACTATCTGAAATGAGCTGTAATAGCCCAGCCCTCAGATCCTGCAGGGACGCCCACGTCATGCCATGCAGGAGTTATCCATCTGAACAGCAGCCGTCGAGGAGCTATCAGTATGAAAGCGTAGCTTCAGAGAACTGGAGCCTGTGGTCGCATGGACTCATTGGAATCTGTTCTGAAATGAAAGGCTGCTGTTTGGATCTCTGGATGAGTCATCATGGACACATGTGGGGTTATGTATTCTGATGATAGACGTGACCCCAGCTTAAAAGTCTTATAGTGTAGGATGTGTTTATGTAGAAGCCACGATTACCTGTTTAACCTCAGAGGCTGCTATAAATTGAGTTACCAGGTAAAAGACCAAATAGTAGCCACTTTGCCAATGATGGTCTGTCGGTCGGCCCGTTGGTCCACCACTTTGATCCAGTCTGAAATATCTCTATGATGGATTTCCACGAAGTCTGGTACAGATACCTATGAATCACTGACAATAAATCTGATTCCCTGAAGCGTTCTCCTGACTTTTCCTCTAGCGCCATCATCAGATATAATGTTCCACTTAGTCCATTACTTTCTGTTTATAAATGTGGAAATGCCAGATCATTTTTATTTATTTACAACCTCCGAGATTCTTATATTTATCTCAAGGTTTTCTCTTAAATACTTGACTGATTATTTTATCTAATTTTATTTAACTTTATTCCTGATTTGATTGTACTGCATCGTAACTTAATTATTGAAAAGGCACTAAAAAGAGTTAAACAAACTTCAATTATAAAGAAGCAATATAAGAATTTATATATCATTTAATAAAAATGAAACATGACATTTTATGAAAATCAATGACTTTTTTCCGACCAGCAAATATTATATTGCATTTTTAAATAAATGGTTATATTGATGTAAAAACTAGAAATAGTTTTTTAATAAGACACTGTGTTTATCTGTGTTTGTTGGCATGTTACCTGGTCCTTTCATGCCTTCTTTGGTTTGAGCTGAAGAGACCCACACAGCCGACAGCAACACAGTCAGAGAAAACCTTCAAACAACAACAGATTCACACAATGAACATCACGGCTTCTTGCCCATTTAAAGATTAAGAATGACAAATTGCAATTAAATTGGATATTCAGAGGATTAAGCATTTGATTTACTGGCGCTGACAAATACTTTCTGTATAATAATTGGAATAGTAAACCAAGCAAGATAGCAATTTAAAAGAAGTTACAGAGTGTAACCTCTAGTCCGAGATTGTAAAACAAGGGATGTTTTTATCTCAAGCATATAAGATTTGGTACAGAGGAAGAGAGATTTATATTCAGATGTATTCAGAGAAATACAATATTTTAGCTTACCACATTTTGTTGATAATATTCATCTTCTGCAGCGATGGCTACAATGTCTCCTTCTTGAGTGTGCATTTTACAGCGTGGGGCAAATATACCTGCTGAGATACTGAGCGCTTGCCAGGAAAAGTACAAAGTCCAGGAATCGGAAATAAGAGGTTATGAAATCTCTGTTCCGTCAGTTGGTTTCAGATGCAGGCAAAGAGCTTGTATCTGTGACTGAAATGTGCAGCTCCTATATATTTCTTGTATAATACAAAGAATTGAGCTCAGCCTGTAAAATGATAATAATAATGTCATAACCATCACAGCATAATACCCTCTTAAGCCGTTTCATCGTTTGATGTAAAACATCCTGATCATTTAAAAAAACAAGTTGAGTTATGGTAGATTAAGTTATGTTTTACCGTACGTAAAAGAATTTCACAAGTCAGTGTTTCCTCATTTTGCAGAACAAGTTGGTCACAAAACAGTCTGTTTGCATCATAGATTTGCAACATACCTTACCAAAACTAAACAAAGGTGGCTGATTCTAAGATGTTTATCTCTCGTGGGTAATGACATTGTAACACATTGGGCTGTTTAATTTGTCATCACACAAAAAAAAGAACAAATTGCATTGACTTAACTGCAGGGAATGAAAACACACTATCAAATTCCTGGCAGTAAATAGCATTTCGTCAGATGTGTGCTGCAGGGAGGAGAGTCCAGCGTTACTGCTTTGGCTGCTTACAAGAGGTCACAGAAGTTCAGAATGAATTTGAATATTAAACATTTATTATAAATATGATGTATGGCATAGTTGTCGAGTCAAACACAAAGGTTTAACAGCTATCATAGATCAAGTCTTCCCAAAAGGTATGCACAGGTTAAAGTCTTTGGAATAACATAGTGAACATAGTGTTATTCCAACAGTGTTGAGTTATCAGCGATCAATATTGTCACTCTCATGCCAAAACAATGACTCAGCAGACTGATAGATAAAAACACTTTAAAAAAAGACTACAGGTTCACAACAAAAAAAATATATTTTCAGATAAAAATCCTCTAACAAAATGAATATAGCACATATTAATGTAACACAATATGTACAGGTATCTGAAAGGCTTCCTTTCCCTTCCATACTGTCAGCGACACACAAGTTGCCACATAAAACAAGCCCGACGCTGACGCAACTTCAGATTCATATCTTGGACTTGAAAGTTAATTTAACTGTGCAAAATAATTTAATATGCGTTTTTTAGAAATGATAATCGGTTTAAGCATATGCATATGAAAATCTTTAAAATCAAACACTAAAGTAATTTCACGGTGGCAGTGTTACTAAAGCTTTACAGCGGACCCAAGGCATAGAGCACCCTTATCTGGATGAGACACAGAAGCTGTTCATTTAGGAGGCACTCATCTTCTCTGAAATTCAACCCTTTAACCTTGTAGGCATCGTTTCATTTGAAATCCACTGGAATACAGAGCCAACTTAATACTGCTTACAGTATACGGAACTGACAACACGGGTTGTGTACAGGTATTTTTTTTAGAACATTGCAAGAAAGTTTTATAGACATCTTGATTATGTTTTAATTGTTTTCCCACGCATGTTTTTTAGCCAAGCTAGCGGAAAGGCTCTGATCGGTCCACTACATTTGTCCAGACTGAAATATCTGAACAACTATTAGATGGATTCACTTAAATTCATGTTTCAATGAATTCTTGGGGACCTCCATTCACAATTTTTCAAACCAGTAATTATATTATTTACTTATTTGATATTAGAAGATCACAGAGACAGAAAATTGGCCAGACTCGACCTCAACGTGTTCACATTGTTAGCACCTTAGACATGTTGGCATAGCATTTCGATAAAGCAATTTTAGTTTTGCTCTTAAGTAATCCTTGGCCGAGCAGAATTTATTTCATAGAAAAATAAATTGCTGTCCACGTGACAAGTTAAATACCTCAGGAGAGAATCCATTAAATGCTTTGTGTTGTATTATTCAAAGCACAACTATTACCAGCGCTTATCTCAAACTTTTTACAGCAGGCTATGAAGAAGTTTATCTATTAGCTGCTATAGCATTACAAGACTACTGCAACCACATATGTAATTAAGAAGCAGGTAATATCTTGTTAGAAAACAGAATCAGATATAAAATATTAACTTTTTATTGTACCCTTAGCATGTAATATGCCATAAAGTTATTTATTTGGCATGTGTGCAAAACCCTCGAGGATTAAGTTACATAACATTGCTCAGCATGTACATCGTTGCTTATCCCTTCGCTCTGGCCTCGACATTACACCATTTACATTCAGAATGCGATCTTCACTTAACATTTCAGCTTCGATATCGCGGCTCTTGAGTATGCAGAGGCAGTGTCAAGGCGATGGAGATTCGGTGGTGTGTCCTGCAACATGCTGTGCAGTTTCTCACTTGAGTGCTGTGGTTTCTGCTCCCTAGGGGCAACAAAGAGGATGGGACATGACCCGTGTGCCAGACGTGATCAAAGCCACGCGCATGGGCCAAGGCCATCGGGGGGGCAAAGTCAGACAAATGCCCAAGAGAGGATGGACGCATTTGTCCAGTCTCATACTTTAATAGGGTCACCTCTCATAAGCGCAATGTACAATCCCTCTCCAGCTCCATTTCTTCTCCATCTCTCTCATTCAATCTGGGTCTTATTTGTTACTGAAACGTAGAACTAGAGAGAATATTCGGTCTGAATACATCTGAATGCATAAAGAGTGAGGCTGTACAGCAAAGAAGCAGATGCTAATATAAGCTTGAGGACAAAGTAAAGAGTTACATGAATATAACGAAGCATGGAGCGAAAGTAGGAGTTCAACAAAGGTGGAGGCTGTAAGATACAAAACATGAGAGATGTTTGAGGCAAGAGGGGGAGAAGATGAGAGCATGGGGGAGGCACGTCTGAGCGCAAACGTGGGAGGAGAGATGGGAGAAAGGAGTTTCTGTGGACGTTACCTTGAAGCTCTGAGAGAAGAGCGTGTGCACGTGATAAGCCGTTCAGAGAGTAAGGGGAAGAGAGGGGAGGGGGGAGGCAGTGGCGTGGGGACGGGAGGTTGAGAGCTCCACAGAAACGAGAGGGGAGGAGAGGCTGAATCACAGGGACAGAGAGCCGGAGTGTGTGAGGGGCTTTGTGCTTAATGTGTGCTTCTCAGGAGAATGAATGAATGATGAAGACTACAGATCCACTTTCTTCTTCACTGGATTTTACTTCCACTAAGTCAGAGCTTTCATGCTGGATTGTTTTCCTCTTTTCTTTCTCTGTCTGCACAACTGATCTACGGTCCGTAATAGTGGAAATGCCGGTAAGATTATCCCATCTGATTCTTTTTTTAATGTGTACTATGTTAAACACCACAGAAGGAGATAAAACATCTCTACATTTGTTCTGTTTGAGTGTTGATTGAAAATAAATGTGAGTCAGGCTGCACTCACAAATGCGTTTTTGAATAATTACGTTGCTGAGAATGCTGAACTGAGCAAGTGCTCACGAATTATATTATTGTGTTACTATATTTTTGCTTTGAGTGTGTTGGCTCCCCCCTAGTTGTGTTAAATCTATAATCAAGTAGCCTACAGCATCGTCACTCCCCAAAATATTTAAATTAAATTAATCGAATGACAATGAGCAAAGAAATACCTGGAGATGTAGCAGGAAAATATTATTTATAATGAAAAAATACAAGTATTTAATAAGTGGAAACTTTTCCCCCCATTTGTTGTATCTTGATGTACACATGCATTAACTGGCTCGTACCTTCATGCACTTTGACACACAGACACTTAACTCTGTCCTGTTGAATTTGAATTGCACAGATGAGGTGTTGCAATTACAGTTTAGTGCCAAGAATGACTGTTCGTTAAGAAGAAAATATTTCAGCATATCAACTGTTTTCCGAACCAAAATAGTTCTTATTGATGTCAGTATAATTAGTGTTGTAGTGCTTTGTATTTTTTGCAGTTTAAGGAAATTATTCTTGTTGAACTATAAGATCACTTCCATTCAAATACATGTTGTTGGTGTAGAGTGAGGGGCGTGACGTCCATTAGTAGTCTGTAATTTAGACTGGGATTCATTGACTCGATGGACAGAGCAAGGCAATATATTGTGATTTTTTAATCCAATTTTTTGGAAGTTATAATATACCGTAAAGAACACGTTGCCAGATGCATATATTTGTATGCAATCAGAACAGTGGGATCTGCATCTGCATTTATCACAGTCCCTGCAACATACAACATAGCAGCATTACTTTTTGATAGAAAACACTGCTAACTAACAGTTAAACTACACAAAATGAACTACTGTCTGCCACGAACCGTGCATGTAGAAACTATTCATTAAAAATGAAGTTTTTATCACAAAACTTAGTATTGCAATCATGTTCTTACATCCCTATTTATGTTATCATTTATTTTAGAATTATGATACATTTATAAAACATGAACATATATAATTATAAAATTAGATTTGTTATTAATCATTTCATTGTGTCTTACATCCATTCACATTTTCACAAAATATGAAATTTAACCTGGGAAAACGGGTGTGGCTTTACAGCTTTAACAAAAAAATATATAAGTTTAATTACTAGGTTTAAAAATAACAACAATGATAGTTAATGTGATGCAGAAACAGAGCAGGAATAAATGCTGCCAGGAAAAAACTTTTCCCACAGTTATAAGTGAGCCATCAACACAGAGAAAGATACAAGAAAGTAACACTTAGTCATGTGTTTGTGTGTGGAAGAATGTGTTGTTTGGACTTCAGCAACACAAAGGAAACAAACGCAGAAAGAATGACCAAGATGTGAACAGAAAGTTGTCTTTCTGCTTATGTGCTGTGGCAGATTGCCTCAGGTGGCTCTAAGCCAGCCTGTCCATCATTACTGCAAATTACCCTTCTGTGCATTGGGCGACCTGGCCTGAGAGGCCTCACCAAGGCCCCACCAAGCCCCCACGGTCTTCCTACATATGCCTGACCCGTCACTCAGGGACACAGCCCTGTCAAAGGAAATTCACTGCATGCACGAACAGCCTACACCTAAACGCAGCTGTTGCAGCGCAACAGAGAAGATGATGACAGCAACAACAACTGTGACATCATTAAAAAGGGACCAGTTATGAAGTTTATTCGTAGACATGAGATCAAATATGGTTAATGAGGCGATTACAGATTTTTTCCAGCGATACTTTCTAAACACCATCATGTTTTGTCTGGTCAGTCAGCTGACCGTCGGTCCACCACTTCTGACTGAAATGTCTCAGCAACTATCGGATGGATTGCCATGAAATCAGATATTCAACTTCAACTACTTATTCAGTGAAATATCTCAAAACCTTTGTAGCAACATTCATGGTCCCCAGAAGATGAATTCTAATGAATTGGTTATCTTGACTGACTTCAATTTGAGCAACCATGCAGTTGACATTTTTGTAAGTTACGGAAACATAAATGGACTGCAATAGAATTTGGTACATTCATGGTATTGGAACATCCAGCTAATCTCCACCAGTGAGGCAGGTCTGCACTATTTGACTTCAAACGCCCTGCTTGAAGGGGCCAGTGTTGTCAGCCGATGATAATACAGTAATGCTTTCATCTGTGGCATATTTCTTCTCTTCAAACACCAACCGCCACCTAATCATTTATTGTGCATTCATGTAAAACGCAGTGTCTCAATTCAAATATTTTGCTCCGGGAAGTAAATGTACAGCAAAGAGATTTCTCACCACTGAACCTATTTGAGGGCAACCTAAAGTGCATTACCACTGAATTGATTGAACAAGACAAGTGATCTGTTGTAAACCGTAAAAGGCTGGCATTTGTTCCTACTAAAGATCCAAATCTTTAAAAACAAGTCACGAATATGCGTTTTCATTTTTATTTAAAGGCTAATTTTCTTGTTGGAAATAACCAAATGAACCCACATTGGGTGCTCTTTTACATTTACAGCACGAGGACAGTGTGGGTAGGAACATCCATGATGAAGGAACATGTCACCCAGTCCACCCAACATAACCAGTAAGATAATAAAAATACTCCTAGATACTTGGTGCATAAAAGTCATAAGTGGTCTCAGAATCCATAATAATCTAGTTCACTCCAACACAAAAGGCCCTGAAAGGAATAGGGACAAAGCCTTGGTGTCAGATTTAAGTAATGGACACCTGTTATTCCCAATCACATGTATCCTCAAAAAGAAAAACCTCAAACAGTAAAATAACGTCACCTTTAAGTGGCTACTATGTATCTAGGATGCGTGCATGGCATACCTGCAGATCGTGTAGGGCCTCTGTTGAACGTCTCAGCGCTGACAAGCTAATCAACTGTATCTATTATTATCGCGAACACACAGACATGATAGGCCTCTGCATTACTTTTTAGATTCAGCGTTACTTACACTTTCCGAGGACATCCTTAGTCCATGGCGAATTAAAGTCCATACATCCACTTTAAAAATCACGAAGAAAAGACGCTCCTTCCTATCAGGATTTGTCTGAGAATCATCACGTTTTTAGCTTTCAGTATTAATGTAATTCAGTGATAGTTATCTGTCCACACATGGGAAATATACCAACCGGAAGTGCCAGAAGTTAATTCGGCATTCTCTTAATGGTGCTAATTTGGCAAAATGTAAAAAAATATAGGCTAAAACGGAGCTCAATTTGTAGGCGACAGCTAACTGACCGATGGCAATGGCGATTTTGTACTTCCTGTTTATTTACCAAAGCATTATGGGATTATTTCTTGAGTATAACTCAAATAACGACAAGGGAAAATAATAGGCGTGTGTGTGTGTGTGTGTGTGTGTGTGTGTGTGTATTATAGATATACTGTGTGTGTGTATTATATATACTGTTTAAAAATATAATATATCACTGCACTGTATATCATTATTTTTTAATATCATTTTCATTTTTAATTAATTAATTTTGGAATCTTATCACATGACATTAATTTAGAAAACAAAAACAGAGTGAGAGTTTCTATGTATTCACTGTTTTACAAAGACACATACACACACACACGCACACAAACACTGTGATGTTAGGTCATGTGCTGTGGAGTTTCTCATCTGTACTGAATGTGAAGATGCTGGGGTTGTATCTCTCTAATAGTTGAACTGCGTGCATGTGTGTGTGTGTGTGTGTGTGTGCGCGCGTGTGTGTGTGTGTGTGTGTGTGTGTGTGTGTGCTGTCTTTGCTCTCAGCTGCTTGTCTCACTGCGCCTGAGGTCTTGCCACAGGGAAGACTTCCGCCTGTCATCTTCACTCAAGGTAAAACCCAAAGCCCCTAATGAGGTCCTTCCTCTGTTCTCCCAAAATATTTTTTCCTTTTGTTTTGCCACCAGTTAAATTAAAAGTAAAGGAATTATTCAGTTATGACATAAAAACAATATAGCCTATAGCTGTCTAAAACACAATACATTTTACAAGCCAGTAGTGTTAAATATTGTGTCAGTATTCACTATTTCACATCCCCACTGCATGTACAATTTTGACCTTGTTACCCATGAATATAAATGACTTAGAGATAATACAATAAGAGATAAAGGATACATAGAGTCATGTAAGAATGTCTCATGTTTCACTTCAGGTTTTTAATATGACGAGATTCTTTCATTATGTTAACACTCAAAACTTGGCCTTGATCATTTTGGATTATTTTATGACTGTCATCCAATATTACTGTCACGGATGTGAAGTGAATACAAAAAGTGTGAAGGCGGAGGATATTCTCCCAATCTGACTTTCACCTCACAGAACAATATGATAATTATGCTAAACCCAGGATTACATTTATAACAGCGTATCTATATTAAAATCTGAAATTAAACTGTGAGTCACCTGCAGCATGGTTAAAGTTTTTAATGCTTGAGACCCCCTTTAACTGCTCAAAAACACATTTAACGTTGTTTAATCAGCTCGATACTTTATAATTTTTCCTAATTTTATGAAATTTGCTTAAAAAACATGATGTTGAATTAATAACATGTTTCAGAAGTCCGCCAAATGTCTGTCTGGGTTCTCAGAGACAGGCTGCAAAAATGGTTAAATACAATCATTTTTCATGTCTTCTATACCTGTGATTGGTGTTGACAGCATTATTCATGCAGTATATCTGTTCTAGATCCTAAATTGGTCTTTTAGGATTAGGAGAGGATCTACACTTCTCTGGGAGTAATCCTCAATAAATAACGTCACCTTCATCACCAGGCCCAATTTGTGGCAAAGGGAAAGGTGAAGGCATTATAACTTCAATACTTTCTATGGGTTTTTTATGAGGTCAGAATAGTGATTCATATTGCATTGATCGTTATTATTTTTACAGGTATGACAGTGGAGTCTAGGACCCCAAACAGTGAGAAAGCAAAGACATCCTCAGCATAACACAAGCATTAATTCATAGGGAGCCTGGGCTTGGCCTTGAGTTAAGCATGCCTTAGCAGCATGCTCATTAAAAGACAGTACATAGAAGGCAATGTCTACTGGGTGGCAACCTCCAGGTCTGAAAAGTGAAGAGCTTAGGGGCCTTAAACTTGCATTATTTATAATAGCCAGCAGAGGGCGACTTTTGTAGTTAAGGAGAAAAATATTGTATAGAAGTCTATGTCAAGACCGCAAACTGCTGACTTCGTCCACTTCTTATACACAGTCAATGGCGACAACTAAGAGTCTTGCATAAAAACACATAAATCCATACTGTCCCCTCTGAATACTTGTATGATGATTGAGTTAATACTGAGCTAATAATATAGAGCCAATGTTATCAATCGGGCAATCATGTAGCTAATCATTCGACAGAATCTCTGCACAAGCTGTATTCTCACCCGAGGCACAAACATAACTCCTTCATTCACACAAATTCAAGCTGTGACTCTGAACAAAATTCAGGGAGTGATTGCATTTTTCAGCACAATGAAATTAGAATTTAGATTTGTATTTGTATGTATTCTGAATGACAGAAAACCTTCACTGAACGTCCCATGTCTGAAAAGGGTTTTTGTAGTTGAGGAGAATGCTCTTCATGGGCACATTGTTTGTTATTGTTTCATTTGATAATTACAATTTCAACGTTATATCCGTTTAATATTCTCTGCTGTTACACTGCAAATGAATATGATAGAAAAACAACAAAGGATTGTCAAGTTGTATTTTATTTTAGCCTTTCACATACAAATATGTATATTTTTTTAGAATTTAAATTGGCCCACTGTACCAATAATTCCCATGTGGTTTTGCCTACAGCTTTGAATTTCATTTGTTGATATTGAAATTCAGTAATCAAGCATATGTGAACAAGTTGTGGGGCTAATAAGCTTTGCAGTCCTTTCATATAAGTCTTCATTCAGTGTTTTCTTCCGCTTCTCAATAACCTCTTATCATTCCAAGGCGTTTCACTGCTGAAAACAGGATTTGTAGTCTCACAGCTGTGATGTTTCGTTGTCTGCTCCTGAGTGAGAACAAGGGATTTGGTCTGGTCTGAATATGTCCATTCCTGTTACCCTTTGTTTTCTGGATGTGTGTACCTTCCTGCTCTCCAGCCCAATGAACAGCATAAATGATTGAAGGACCCGTGTATTTAGTTGTCAGCTGAGAAAGACATTTGGTCCTGAACTTAGACTCTCTGCATAGGTACTGACAGCATCGAGGTGCTTGCAACAGTGTTAGGGCACAAGAACAGCATGTACCCACAACACACAAGTAGGAAAACCACTGTCCGTACTCCTTTTGGAACTCTGCCGTATTTTACTAAAACATTTATGGGGTAGATTGCACCATAAACACCACAAATCAGGAAGTTGCTATTGGTTTGCTTAGCTTGGTATATGACTGTATGAATTAAAGGTATTTTTTGAGGGAAGGTCAATGTACAGGCATGCATTTCACATTTAACAACATGCTGAATCAGCTATGTGTATGCTGGAGTTTTATCTTAAAATAATGTCACATAATCTTCACAGTGGCCTCTGTGTCTTTCAAAATGTCAAAGCTAGTATTCACTAAACGTAATATTTGTAGTCAGTTATGCAGATTTACAGGTTAATATGTAAATTAAAAGCGATGATCTTCACAAATGAGTCGCTCCAAATGACTAAAGGGATATTGTTTTCGACCTATAAGTCAATGGTAAAAGCTATCCAGCAAGATTATTAAATGACAAACTGAACGTGATCTTCTGCGAGGGACAGCATTTAAATAATATATAACTTTTTGTTGATTAATGGTTTATGCCTCTTTCAGCAATCAATACAAAAATAGTCTTAACTCTACATTAGGTTATACCTTTGCTTTTGTGCAGTGTGTTCAGGTGAAACTTCTATTTGCAACGCAATTTAATAATAATTTGAATGTTATTGACAACTGGAAGGAAGGATTTTTGAAGGAATTTTTCTAGTCTAGGGGAATTTTAAATTGGCAAACTTACTAGGTGAAATACGCATGAACTAGAACATGACTGTGTCTGTAGAGTGGCTTGTGGGCCCACCAGTAAAGACTGATGTTTTACCTTTTATGCTGGATCATTATTTGGAAAGCCAATTTAACTGCCTTCAAATATTTTAAATTTTCCATCAGAAAATGTTCACAGTCCAGGACATGGTTTCCTGAGTGGCCCAACCACCTACACTTCACGAGGGGTAAATCCAGTCCATCCTGGGCCATGACTGCTCTGCTTCCCAACATCAGTGTTCCTGGGAGTACAGCCGTTCTGCTGCCAACTACAGACGGCCTTTTTAACATCACCGCAGCTGCTCAGACAGGACACGGTCCGGGCCAGTCCCTGGCCCCTCTCTGCACCCTCTGTTGCTGTGGATTTATCAATCGGACTTTTGCTGTGGCGTTCATGGTCAGCCTGGCATTTGCCATCGTAGTTGGAAATGTGGTCACCCTTACTGTCTTTGTGCAAACGAGGCAGTCCCGGACACCACAGGGATACCTGAAAGGTAAATGTTTTTTTTAAACTAACCACGGTGCTAATCTGAATTTGCACTGAAGTTCACCATTCATACTGAAAATAAATAACTATGAATATTGTTAAAGAGGAAGAAGAAAGTATTAACCTTCTAAAATCTTATTTCGAGGATGTAAGAGGTAATTTATTCCAGCACCTTACCTAACTGAACTGGAGCCCGGATAGCACTGACCAGATATGATCATAATTTAAACACATATTTTTTTAAAGTTTTTAAAGTCCTTCTTGTCTTCTCTCTTCGACAGTGTCTCTTGCGATAGCAGACATGATGGTCGGTGTCCTCGTGGTCCCTTTCTCCGTCTACACTGAGATCTCTCTGATGGTGACCAGCGCACCTCCCATTTGGTACCAGGGTAGTTCCACTTCCCCGGCCACCTCGTCTTCTCTTGGGGGGCTGGTGAGCCCTTGGCAGCCTTGCATGCTGATTGGTCCCGTGTTTGCTGGATGCACTTTTGTCTCCATCAGCACCATCTTCCTCATGACTCTGGAGCGAAGCGTGGCCATCCTACGGCCGCTCCACAAGGATGCCTTGGTGACCCGGAGACGAACTCTGCTCCTCATCCTGCTCTCCTGGGCTGCGAGCTTCCTGCTGGCTCTTGCGCCCCTCGTCTTCAGCAGCAACTTCACGTTGGAGTACAATGAATGCAGTCGCATGTGTAACTACACCCCACTATTGTTTGGAAGCCAGCTGCCACCTGATGCCAACATTTTGCTGTTATTCCCAGCATTTGACTTCACACTGCTCGGTGGCACATTAGCAGTTAACATTGTGTCTTTCACTAGCATCCGACGGTATTCCCGAAAACGCAAACTGCTCTCAGAGGGGAGTCTGAGTGACGGAGGAGGAGGAGGAGGAGGGGGAGGAGGAGGTGGAGGAGGAGGAGGGGGAGGGTGTTCTCACAGGCCCTCGTTTTCAGACATCAAAGCTGCCAAGACAATAGGCATACTAACATTCGCCTTCACAGCATCCTTCTCTCCCATCGCAGTGTTTGTCCTCGGCAACGTGGTGGGATACACCTGGTGTAACTTTTCCTTTCTCGCCTTCTGGATCCTGACAGGAAACAGTTGCTGTAATGTCATTATCTACAGTGTCAGGGACCACCGCTTTAGGAAGGGCGTGACCCTGCTCTTTCAGCGAGACCACTCCCCCCCACATGGCGAGAAGTCCTGAAGGATACATGAATTTAAAAGCAACAAGCACATTTGTAATGGCTGCTTGATTTTGAAGGAATAGTTTGACATTTTGGCAAATTTGCATATCCACTTTCCTGCTGAGAAGATAGATGCCACGTCTGTGCGGTAATTATGTAGCTGGAGCCAGGAACTGTTTCGCTTAGCTCATCATTAAACTGGAAACAGCCAGCGTGGCTCCGACCGAAGGTCACAAAATCTACCAGCACATCTAAAGCTCAATGTTCAAAACTTTTTTTTTTATCTCCTATTTATTACAAAAAAGTGTTAAAGTGTTAAAACAACAAGTTGTGGTTTTCCATCCATCCATTTTCTACCGCTTATCCTGTATTTAGGGTAAGTTGTGGTTTTATAGGAGGTTATTTATTTTTGTACAGATTAAAAAAATATGATATATTGGGCTAATGAATTGTATAGGTGTCAGTAGTTTTTTGTTACCTTTGGACAGCTAGCCATTTCCTGGTTCAAGCTTCAAATTTATGGTAAATCCAATGAGAGTGGTCTTCTTCTTTCTGCCCTGTTCCAAACTATCAAACTGTTCATTCAACTCAAATGTAAACTCCATATGAGATTCCAACATTGCATTCAAACATAATAGGAATGCAATTATTTGCTTGTGAAAATTGTAAATGGAAGCCAAATTGGAAATATTTGACCTCCATCCACATTTGTTAGACCCTTTTGTCACCTTCCTCTTTTGTCGAACCTCTTTCCTGAAGCTTTTCTGTACATCAGAGGGCTTTCATGAGCTTTTCAATAACTTCAGGAACCAAACCTACTGTACTGTATGTCCAGGAGCAGCACTGACAACCACAATAACCACTCAGTTAATGTTATGTTCATTTTAAATGTGTGTTATTTATGTGTTGAGAAATCCTGCCTCCTCTTTGGAATAATGTAGAGATGTTTCGGTTTAGGGAACAGTTCATAACTCAGATTTGATTATTTTGTTTCAAATACATTTGTTTTTGATTATAAAATTTCAATCTTTTGTGATAATAATCTGCCTCAAGTATCAGAAATGCACTTTATCAGTTACTATGTGAGCCATTTTCATTAAATCACATGTCAGACAATGTTTTGTACAAGTTTTATTTTTAGATTTTTATATAAGTTACTTTTGTCGAAGGAAATATGAATGAAAGAATGAAGTGTGTATTTATTAAATCAAGTATAGACTCAATGAATGGGATGCCAACAACAGAGATTTAGTATAAAGAGCATTATGATTATAGGAGACCCTCATACTGTGCCGACCTATATTTCAGGGTTTGATGTACTTGTAATATATAAACTTATCTCACCAGTTTGTCTGCTATAAGCTGGTGTATTGTTTGACAATATGACAATATTTGTAAATCAGATTGAAGAGCATTTTGCAGCATAAAATGGCTATATTTTCATTCATTATTAAACTGTTGCATTGCTGCATGTAATTCTGTCATAATTGATACGATAAAAAAAATCAGCAACAGAATCAACAACAACAAAAAAAATGGAAACTAACAAACACAATGATGAGGATGCTTTTCTTGCCATTATTTTGTTTTTAGAAAAAAAGTATTCAAGTAATCCAAGTAGAAAGGTGCAATCAGACCACTGCTGTTGTGTGACTGAATGAATACAACTCAGGATTGGCTAACCTCCCGTCTAAACACCAATAAGTAATGTGTCATAAAACTCAAAAACAAGCAGCGATGAATGCAGGCAATTGTCTCACGTCACACAATCTTGTCAATAACTAAATGAAACTCACCAAGCTGCCCTGTAGCAGCAGCTGAGAGGGAGCGATGTATTCAGCAGTGTGTGAGCACTGTCCCGATAGCTGTTAGCCAGAACATTAAGAGTAAATAAACTGTTTCCCCCACTGTAATAACTGTGTTATAACTCGCTGGCACTACAGCAGCAGTCAGCGTGCAGTCAATTGAAGTAAAAAAAACAGCAATACGGCAATAAAATGCATCTTGAGAAAGTGTGAGTCACGCAACCTTGAACATGCAGCCGTAACTTGGCACCCAAAATATAATGCAGTTTGTTGGAGGAGACGTGGAGCCGTGGACAGACACAGAGCTGCACACTCAGGGATGCACGCACTCATGGACGTGACCGACCTGGCGGAGACAATCATCGTGAAATTATAAGACAAAAACATTCTATCCCCTTTGCTTGAAATGACCAGACAATTTGCTTTATATGTTAAAGCTAATATGTTAATGTGTCGTGTTCACTGAACGAATGCATATCTTTATTATTTGTCTTGTCATTATTTTTCCATTTTTTCCACAATCATGGAAAAGTTTGAAATTGACAGTATCCTAATCATCGTTGGTTCTGTGTAAGAAAACAAATGATTATTATTGTGCTGATATTCACTGTACAGAATTGTATCAGTAGTGGGTAATTCATCAGTGGTGGTTGCATCCGATTTGGTAATAAATGTGTTTGGGAACATTTCCTTTGTGAGTTTAATGGGGTTTCAGTGTGACATTAACACACTAAGCTCGCTGCTGTAATATTCACAACCTCAGCAGTTACACAGACTGCTGGAAAACAACCTCAGCATTTCTGCATCTACTCAGGATACGAAGCACGAAGAATCTTTGGTGGTGGTAAAAAAACAAAAAAACATAGTGATGTCTAGTGTCTCATCTCTACACTGAAACATCTAAAATAGTACATCTTGAGCCTAAAGACATAGAAGAGAGGATGTGAAACCTAGTGACCCAAATTGTAATCCGAAGAGTCTGTGTGTGTGCAGAGATAAGGACGGACTTGTTTATACAATTAGTCTGTTAGAGACTAATCTCGCCATTTCAGAAGACATTAGAGAGCGAGATAGTGGAGGTGAGACGCCAAGTGCTGATGTCGGAAGCGATGTGATAAAAGCGTACTCCACCTCCAGTCCCAACATGAAATAAATGATCTGACACTTCTATGCTCATGTGACCCAGAACATGAGTGAGAAAGACAAGATTGTCAGAAGGCGAGCAGAGGAGAAGGAGCGAGACAATGCAAGAGGGAGAATAACCCATGGATTAGATTAGATTCAACTTTATTGTCACTAGCAGAGTACAGGTACAGAACCAATGAAATGCAGTTGACGTCTAACCAGAAGTGCAAAAGAAGCATTTAAAAGCATTTAAATACCAAAGTGCTATTTGAGTACAGTGTTTCTGTGCAGTTAAGTAGGCAAAGAGATGTATTATGTACAACAGTGTGGGTTATAAATACAGGTTTGTCAGCAGTTTAGGGGGATTATGTACAGAGTATGAATATACATTTTATATAAATACTATATATACACACATGTAGTATATCTATGTACATTGTGCAAGTTTTGGTCTGCAAGGCAGTAAATGTAAACAGGTGAATATTGCAGAAAGTGAGATGCAACAGGTAAGCAGGTAACCATTTAAAAGTCCAGTGTTAGAGGGGGGGTTGGGGGGGTGGGAGGTCATTCAACAGTGTAACAGCCTCTGGTAAAAAGCTGTACTTTCTGGTGCGGGAGCGTAGGCTCCTGTATCGCTTTCCAGATGGGAGAAGGGTGAAAAGTTTATGGTTAGGGTGGGTGTCATCCTTGACAATAGATTTGGCTTTATTTAAGCAGTGGTCAAGGGATGTGTAATGAATGGAGGGGAGTATACAACCAATAGTCCTCTGGGCAGAGTTCACCACTCTTTGTAATGCCTTGCGGTCGGCAACGTTGCAGTTACCGTACCAGACAGAGATGTAATTTGTAAGCTCTCAGTGGTACAGCGGTAGAAGTCCGATAGAATCCTAGGACAAAGCTGTGCTTTCTTAAGGGTCCGTAGGAAGTGAAGGCGCTGATGCACGCTCCACCTCAGCACCGCTGATATGGAGGGGTGTGTGTTCTCCTGGTTCTTCTGAAGTCCACAATGATCTCCTTGGTCTTGAGTTCCAGGTTATTGATTTTACACCACATAGGTGTTGAACCTCATCTCTATATGCTGTTTGATCATATACTGTATCCATGTGTATGAACATGAATATATGAATATATGAATATACATGAATTAATAAATGTCTTATACTAGAACATGTATACATGATTCAATGTTAAAAAAGCACATTTCCCTTATTAAATATTCAAAAGGAATTATCAGGTCATGGGTGGAGATCAAATTCTAATGAGCCTGCATAGGAAGGTGATCCAAAAGTGTTATTTTGTATTTTCATGGGGATGACATAAAACATTAGACAAGCACATGTCAAAGGCACTATATAAAGCTACGTTTTAAACTGAACGCACATGAGAAACAATAAAAAAAGACTCCACAGCTGTAGAAAGACCATGTTGTAACAATGTGCCTAAATGGCAGTTAAAACAAATAATAATAATAATAATAATGTAACAGCTTGTGACTTAAAATATTTGTGGGAATCTGATCAAAAGGTGTTTAGTATAGCGGAGGAATGATTAAAAAAAGCAAAGAGTATGCTGGGCTGTAGACAAACAGAAAAGACGGATTTGCAAGTAAACAAAAAACCAGGATGATGGTTATTTGTTAGTCAGAATCATTTAAATGTGGTCAAATGTCTGGGCTTGGTGTGCTCGAGCTCGGTCTCTTGAAGAGTCTAGCTGCTTTGAGGAGCTGAGGAAGTAATTCAAGTGAATTTTTGGTATGTGTTTTTTCGGGGTTACACCTGGGCAGCCTGGTTTTCAATATCAGACAGACTATGTCTGAAGCCCAAGCCCGACCCAGAATCCCGCTGTGTCCCACAGTCATCAACAGTATTTTCAGTCATAAATCGGCTCGATAGCAGGGGGAGATCCGAGTTAAACACTGAGCGATAATGAGAGGGACGGCCTTTGTCCACATTGCGTACTCGTGCATCTTCATATATATATATATATATATATATATATATATATATATATATATATATATACACATACATATACATACACATATATATGTGTGTGTATAAGACATTTATATATGTGTGTGAGGTAGATTGTATACATAACATACATATACATATGTATACATACATGTTTTATTGCTTTCAAGTAATAATTAGTTTGTAAGATGTAATTTTAAAACAAAAAATCTGATATTACATTAACTTGCTTTTTGTATTAAAAAATGTTTTAATACATAATTCATGTTTTGTTATTGATTAGGATGTTATGGCATCAATCTGAAAGGTGCCCCTTAAAAAAAAAAAAAAAAAATGAAAGTGAAGGCCAAATGGCCATGACCCTAAAATTAAGAAATTCCAACCCTGACACACATGCACTACGGTCCCCCCAGCAAGAAGCATTGCAGACGATAGGTCAGAGCACTTTGGAAGGTTATGTATTGTTGTCCGTCCTATTTCTTTTTTATCCTCTCTTGCTTCATTGTCCTAATGAATTTTTAATTGTCTCTCTAAGCTCTAAGGCAAGGGATGTGTGTCAGAACCGATAAAGCACAGAGACCACCTGTGGCTGGGGTCTGTTTTTGGCTCAACAGAGGAAAAGGGCAAAGGCAGAGATCGCTGTGAGGGCTGATAGGGAGGGGTGGGTTTGGAAGCGATGCTGGCTTTTCCTCCACGGGGTAACGACGAGCCACGTCCACTCCAGGGTTGCAGGAGTCTGAGAGATTACAACCATTTGTAAAATGATATGGAAGTGGGAATATCTCTTCATCTCTTCATCTTGCACATTATGAAGTGTGGAAAATGACTGGAGGGGTTCTAAACTCAAGAGATAACAGATCATTGTTTGAACCAAAAGGGTTTATTTTTAACACAACAAAAAGCAGAGAGCTTTATGACCAAGCCAGAAATCTTGGTATGGACTCCTGAATTTCAACAGCCTATAATTAAATCAGGCTATAACCACATTTGCTTGGAAAACCGCGATTAAAGTTTGTGATTGGTTGCCCGTGCACACGTTCGCTTACTATCCTCACAGAAAGTTTTCTGTGTTCTGGAAAAGAGCAGGAGCTCCTTTGAGAGACCACAAAACACCAGCTCCGTCACCGGCTGTCCGTCTTGCTCAGTCCCACACCTCGCAGATATGTCAGCTAGATTATTCACAGCGCGGCCATGAGATGCCACCTGCCCAGCGGACCAGGCCTCAGATGAGTGTCCGGACTGCTGGTCTGGTGTCAGGTCTACGTGGAGTCTGTGCCGCTGACATTGCACCCATCTGCACCGTTCATCCAGAGGCTCCTCAATAAACGCACTATTGCACTTAACTTGAGTGGTCCTGTCACTGAGGCCTGTCCTCAGAAAGAGAGGTCGCCCTATATTTATCACAGGGTTTCCACTGTGTTTGAGAAAGGTGGTATAATCACACAACAGCTTACGAAGTGCTTTAAGAAGGAATCATCTCCAAACTCATAATGCACTCATTACTTACAAAACACTGTAATAAAACACCATTATAATGCTTATATTAACCACCTACGTACAAATTAACATATGGTTTCTTAGTATAGCTTGTATCTTGTTTTAGAGAGTTCATTAGACTGTGCTTCTTAATGTAGATACGTGTGTTTTTAATGTGTTTAGGGTGATGCTGACATATTAAAAAGGGCTGTAGAGCAACCACTTCCAGTGTTGAGTGATGGTTATGTCTGATGCCTTTAAGCAGATTCATTTTACACGTTCTTGGGCTAATGAGAGCTGAAGTCCCATATGGCTTTACTGCATGGCTGAGAGTGGGTGTTTGCTACTTAAGGAGTTATGTAAAACCTGAAATGTTAGGACAAAAACGTAATATTCAAGAAGCATCTGGAATGTGGCACCTTTTGCCTAGATACACACTATGAAGCTCATCGTTTACAGTTTCCTTTCTTCCTCCTTTCTACGTGTCAGTCGTTCCATCCTTCCCTTTTTCCTTCATCTCTTCCTTCCTTAATTCCTTTCTTTACATCCTTCTTCCCCGTCTGTCTCCATGCCCTTTCTCCTGTGTGTTTTAGATGTAAACATACACACCCATCAGCGGTAATTGGTTTGGGCAGCATGGTGTGTCATTTAGGGCTCTGTCTGCTTCTCTCACACCTGTGACTTCTTGTAGCCAGAGGCTTCACCAGCTTTCATAATAGACATCTACAGAAGGCCACTGTATACTTCACTCACACTGCACTACAGACATGTTCAAGATGCATTAAGGCTTTTTCCTGGTGTTTGGATTTTTTTTCTCATACAAAAAAAGGTCAAAAGACCACGTCTAATGACATAAAATTGGACTTTTCTTTATAGGCCTTTTTATGCTTTGATGTATACGGGCAACACTTCAGTGTTCTATCTGTACACTGTGCATCTCCACGACTTTCAGACAGAAGCTTGCCTTTGTCGAGATCCAACAAGAAATGACATGCGGCTGCGTTGGAAAGTCATCTCGGTGAGACTCAGTTCTCATTTGCATGACTTGCAGTGATGTATGACAAACAAAGAGGGTGTGGGAACGCTGGTGTCGACTGTGGAGTATGTATACTGTATGCAATGACGTGGATTGGTTAGGACAGGATCAGCAAACCACATGGCAGCATGCGGTCAAAGGGTCTCCTCTAATAATGTCACCACAGTGATCTGAAATTTAACGTGGTTTGTTTGAATTAAAAAACTGCTTTTGTTTGTTTGTATTTGAGGGATTTAAAAAACAAATTGGAAAAATGAAAAAAGCTAAAAAAAAATGGTCTCAAAGTGGTAAAGAAAAAAAAATTCACAGGTATGAGGTATGAGAAAAATATCAACTAAGAAGAACATATAAGCCAATAAGAGCCAATATCAATATTCATATGAAAAGGGAATATGTAGGTGGGTGTAAAAAACAGCACTGATGAAGGTTACAGGTTACTTTATACACCCACCGGTATATAAATGATTGATTCTAAATCATTTGGCACTCATCATTAGTCACTATCCTCAAGGATGCCTCAAAATGATTATGAATATGTAGAAAATACCTCATGCATACCATTAAGTACAATGATGGTTCGCCTTAAAAATAATTAATCTACAGTGTCTTGCAAAAACATGCATCCCCAAGTGTTTTTCTGGAATTACATTTTTTTATTTTTACGTTATGGGCCTGACAAAATAGTCAACATTTCTAAAAACATAATAATAATAATAATAATAATAATAATAATAATAATAATAATAATAACAATAACAATAATAATAATAAATACATAATAAAAAAAAGTTGCATTCAGTCCCTAAATAAGATCTGGTGCTACCAATTATCTTCAAAAGTCACATAGTTAGTTTAATAAGGTCCACCAGCGTTACATGATCTAACAGAGAACCATTACATCCAAAATATTACAAAATGGTTAGAACACGGCACTGCAACAAACCTGCCGAGAGAGGACCAATACTCACGGAGCAGACTAGGTGGACATTCGTCAGAGAGGCAACAAAGAAACCAAAGAGAACCATGAAGGAGCTGGAAAGCTCCACAGTGGAGACTGGAGTCAGGACCACTTTAAGCCGCACACTCCACGAAGCCCGGCTGTAAGTTAGAGTAGCCAGGAAAAAGGCTTAAGACATTTTCATAAAAAGATGAAAAAGCATTTGGAGTTGGATGCTTTTTTTTTTATGTACAAATGTGTTTTCTAATTTTTCTTTATGAAACAACTTAATAAAATCATCCAACTAACATGAAATCACCATCAGGATTCAGGAAAAAACGTTTATGCCCATTTGGTTGACATGAACTGACAGGCTCACAGCTGCCGTGCCTCCTCTTCCTCCTCCTTATGACAAACAAACACCTCAGACAGCACCTGCAACACTTCCAGTTGCATAATCACGTCTGCTTGACAGCCGCATTACATTCAATTGATATATATTACCAGTTTTCATTATTTGGCCAGATTCGTCGAGGACCTCATTCGACAGTGTGACACTTCAACTTGGTGGTGTATTACATATCATATAGCATTGTAGTTCATTTTCATAGGAAAAGTGCTTTGGAACATTGGCTGCCACTAATGATGAGGAGTTTAATAATATGACTCCATGTTCATCTTCTGCTCTAATATAATATGATGAGGCAGAACTGAAGTGCCAACAGCTGTTTTAATCAATGTACACAGTCAATGTTCAGCTCAATCGTGAGACATGGTTTGAATGACAAATTATGGAGTGAAGGGTGGCTAAGCCCTGCTAAGTTCCCAGAAAGGTTGATAATTCACTGCCATTGAAGGAGCAACCTAACCTGTAAGCAACTCTATAGAGAGGAGAAATCACGCCACGTTCGGCGGATCACCACAGGACTTTATTTTGAATTACACACATTTGTCACTTTTGAAAAACCATTTTGCCCGTCAAGAAATTAGCATTTTGTCCTATAACTGTTGATCAGACTGAAAATATGTGATTAGAACCCAGAAGTGATACTCTCACTGAAGCTACGATGCTTGTGGGTTTGTTAGTGGGATGTTCATTATTTCGCTTCCCGGAAGAGAGAAAGAATCACTGGATTAAAACCCATCAGGTGAGATAACCTGTCATTTGTGCATGGAACATAGCTAAGTTAGCTAGCTAGCTAGCTAGCAGGCCAAGGTAACTGAATGGTTTCACATAAAACTAAACGGTAGGCTACTACGACAAACTGCGACTATCAATATAAAAACCTGCTGCACCTCTTCAGGTTGGTATGACACACTTGGAGAAGCTCGTTATAAAAGGGAGTGGGCAGCTTCAGTATGGAAAAACAGCACAGCTAGCAGGACTTCACCCCCTTGAATATGACAAATGTTTTTGGTCATACCTAGCAAACTTGACTACATGAAATATGACCCTAACCCCATAACCCTATGCCCTATTTTATCCAGACCTTATCAATCTTAGCCACAAAGCTTGTATCATCTAATAGTTCTCCATAGTAGCTTTCCTTACATTCCCATATGCAGCATGAATTACAGGCAAACACACAGGCATACGACATGCTGCACACAGTAGACGGAAACCCACAGATCAGCCTCCACATTATATTCACTCCCAACACTGCACACAAGAACGCCTTTGGCAGCAAGTCTTATTTAAAGTCGAAGCGGAAACATTGCATGCCTTCAGCACTTATAGATTTAGCAGTTTTATCTCCCTTCCTCACAGATTTTATTTGGCTCGGTCATTTCACAGGTTTCCAGGTTTAAGTCGCAGCTTTGGCATGGTTCTCTGCAGGGCTTTCGTGCTCTTGCTCTGAAGTTATTCCAATGCTGGCGTCTCTCTGGTGTTTTTGCGGTCACGGTCCCGTAAGCACGCAGTATCTTGATCTTTGGCAGTCTAATGCAGGTTTCCTTTTAAAATGTTTTGTCTGAATTCACTGCGACGTCGACTCCGAGAAGCCTCCCCCATACAAAGTTGCTGCCATTGACATGATTGGCAGTGAAAATGGCGTTAGATCTCGGCTCTCATCAGACTCCACAACCTTTTTGCCTCTTGCTGTATGAAAAGTCTTTCAACAAATTCCAGGCTGTTTTAGACTTTTCCCCAGGGGTTGCTTCCATTTTTTAACATATAAAAAGGTTTTTGGTAATCTCACATTTGAGTGAAAGTGCTGTATAGATCAACACCTACTGACAAACAACAAATTATGTTTGGTAGGGGTTTACACAATTCAACCGTCACATTCCCATTTCAATATATTTGCAACAGGAAATTCTGCTTTGAAATTTTGAGTTGATGCGTCGAAATGAAACCTCATACCATCATTAAACTGTGTAGCTAACAAATCATCATAGTAATCGTTAGCTCTTTAATCCCTACGTCCTGCAGTCAGCCATCTGCCCATGCAATGCTTCATAGCATTTGTTTGTTTAATGGATTCATTTTATGTACTCAGTGTTACTCGACACTGCTGGGGGACACAGCAAACCTTCTTGCCAAAGTGTGCATTGTGTTTTTGTTCATTTCTATTGCAGGCATAAACAGTTTAGTTCTAATAAAGGTCAAATTCATTAAGGGCACTCACTGGACTGATACACATTTATCAAAAACCCAGACAAAATTGGATCTTTTAGTCCTCATGCCTCATCCTCCAGAAGCCTATAAAATCATAAAGTCTCTTTCATTACAAATAATGCTAATTAGCTCTGGCATCTCATGCTCCAGAACACAAAAACACAAATATGACACAAAAACCTCCATAAATCACATTTGAAAAGGTCATATTTGGTCAAATATAAACGCAACACTTTTGTTTTTGCTCCCATTTTTCATGAGATGGACTTAAAGATCTAAAATTCATTCCAGATACACAATATTACCATTTCTCTCAAACATTGTTCACAAATCTGTCTAAATGTGTGATAGTGAGCACTTCTGCTTTGCTGAGATAATCCATCCCACCTCACAGGTGTGCCACATCAAGATGCTGATCTGACATCATGATTAGTGCATCTGTGGCATTTTGCTGTGAGACAAAACTGCACATTTCAGGGTGGCTTTTTATTGTGGACAGTCTAAGGCACACCTGTGCACTAATCATGATGTCAGATCAGCATCTTGATGTGGCACACCTGTGAGGTGGGATGGATTATCTCAGCAAAGCAGAAGTGCTCACTATCACACATTTAGACTGATTTGTGAACAATGTTTGAGAGAAATGGTAATATTGTGTATCTGGAATGAATTTTAGATCTTTAAGTCCATCTCATGAAAAATGGGAGCAAAAACAAAAGTGTTGCGTTTATATTTTTGTTGAGTGTAGCAAATACATTTTTTTGAGCCGATTTTGCTGCAAGATAAAGCCAGTTTTTTTGTTTGTTTTTTTTTTTACTGTTGGTCAGACCACTTTCGTCTCTGGGAACTTGTGATTCTTCTGAAATTTCATAAACCGATCTATTATTATTTCCTGAATTATTAGTAGCCTATTTTAACTAAATGCTAAGGCCGAGCAGAGTGATGTAGTTTATAACTCAATGTGAAGAAAGCCGTCTGACTGCATTAGCATCGTCTTGGTCACATGTTAGGCATACAAATCTTACAAAGGCAGAATGGATGTTTTATGTTCATTCATTGCTGTATTTTTTGTCTTTATCCTTGTAGTAACAACTAATTCCCTCCTCTTCACTGGCTGTGTGTAGCCGACTACCAGAACATCTGCTTTCCACAGATAACAATATGTGTGTTGGTTAGTCACTCATTCTGCTCACTAAAAGGACATTAGTGTACTTTACTTATTTCTTAATGTCGTCTACTTGCCTGAAAGAGACTAAGTTGACTTGAGTAAACTGGATATTTGCGTTTCTGCAGTGCAGCGTACGTTTCTGTCTGTATGGATTAGAAACTTTTGAAGAAGTAGAGCATTTAGAGTCTAGGTAAGTATAGGTCACTCAGTATTTACATTGATCAGCTTTGATTGCATTACTGAAAATTTTGTCAGGCCATTTTTTCTGGATGTTATAGTTACAACTCAAACCCCTGGCAGGCTAATGCTAATATTACAATATCAAAATGTGATGCGGTTTCTTCAGAAAATACTTGCCCTCGTTAGGTGGTGTACTGGCCTGTCTCCTGGAATCTCCTCCATGCTCTTGACACTGTGCTGGGGGACACAGCAAACCTTCTTGCCACAGTGCGCATTGATGTGCCATCCTGGATGAGTTGCACTAACTGGGCGACTTCTGTGGGTTGGAGAAACCGCCTCATGCTACCTCTAGCGGTGCAAACACTGCCAAAATTCAAAAAAGAAAAAAATCTGCCAGAAAGGCCAAGAACAGAGAAATGGTCTGTGGTCACCACCTGCAGAACCATTCCTTTATGGCTTGCTAATTTCCAATCGTTTCCACCTGTGGTCTGTTCCATTTAACAGCAGGTGAAATTGATTCCCAATCAGTGCTGCTTCTTAATTGGACAGGCTGATATCTCAGAAATGATTGACTTGCAGTTACATTATGTTGTTTTAGTGTTCCCTTTATTTTTTTGAGCAGTGTATAACGCTGACATACAATAGATCATTATTTGAGTAATGCTCCTTTCAGATGATATACAACCAATGCTGACCTTCCTTTTTCTGTTAGCTTCCACATAGCATCAAAGAAGGGCACAGAAAACATCTCTACATATGCATCCTCAATGTTATACGAGCAAACTGTGCATCTCAGTGGCAATCAGTTTTAAAGTTGTGTTTGTCTGGAAGCCAGAAAGAGTCTCCTCCCCCTTGTGACACCACATATGGGGTACAAGCCAGTCTGGACTCGGCCTCAGGGAGGGAGAGGAGGAAGGAGGTACTCACAGCTGATCCTCACAGCACTGCAACATTCACTGGCTATGTCTCAGCCCCACGGTATATTCTAGAATTAGCAGGCATTGTGTTATGAAGGCATCACTATGTGTCAATGAATAAGCAAAAAAAAAAAAAAAACAAGAATGGGAATAAAAGACACGGGCCTCCGCAACCACTGGGAGGCCTTGACACCTCAAAACCTCCATCTAATAGCAACAAAGGAGAGTTGGAGCTTAACTGAGGGGGAGAGGACTTGATAAAGGCGTTCTCTGCTGCATAAAAAAGTAATCTTAATTCTTTCAAAGCAGGACATCTCTTAAATCATCAACACTCCATGGTTTGCTGCTGCCACAGATGATTAGGAAGCATCTGTTGAGGCAGAAGATGTTTCTCTGTAATTGTTCAAATCAAACTAAAACATTACTGCTGCTCTTCCCACATCGTAACCTTGTTTTTGTTTTGTATTTTATTATGGTTGTACCTTACAGCGTATTTTCAGGTCTGAGTGATTCATTTGCCTGAACACATGTTGTTCACCGCCACACACACACACACAAAACAGATTTTGCCGAAATCTAAAGGACGGTACACTGTACGAGTACATTCAGAGTCAAAACTAGTACATTATTCCCAACCTGCTCTCACAGAACACATTACACATGCCACTGCCTGAGAGTTTTTTTTATTTTTTTTTTTATCACTGCAGAGGAAAAACCCAAGGTCCACTTTTATTTCATCAGCTTCAAGGTCTTTCAGTGCAGGATAAAGAAAAATGGTTTCACACAGCCTGACTTAACCTGAGCAAATGTAAAATATAGCGATGATTTCGTTTGAGAAGTCTTGCTTTTGAGAGACAGTCGATCAAACGGTCAACATAGTCGGTACTGTTCATCCTCTGGAGTCCATGAATAACCACAGCAGATCCCATGACTCAGTCTTTTTTTTCTTTTTTTTTTTAAACACGAGGTGATAATTCAAAATCATAAAAACAATAAAAAACAAAGCTCTAGTTGAAAGCGTCACCAAGAGAGCATTCGTTTTTGTGTCATTAATTATGCTCTCATAGTAGTTGGATTGCAGTTGTGCATCTCTCACACTCGAACAAATACCTATAGTTGTATGAGGTACATCTAGTGTATCGCCGTTGCCAGGGATGGAACTTTCCTCTTTTTGTGCAGAATCATCTTGAATACGTCTTCAGGAAATGTTTACACTCAACCGTTCATTCATGAATTGTCTATTTTCAGATGGAATTTCTGTATTGGACAGTTTCAAAGCTGAAGATAACAAACGCGTTTTGCTATTTCATCCATATAACCTGCATGTATTTTCTTTATACACAAGATAATAGTTTGTATACGTATGTAATAAAAAAAAGTGAGGTTTGTTTGGTGTCAGTATGAACTTGAGATACACTTATTGCTGTTACACTGTAACAAAGGATGAACGTCTGAAATAGAAACACAACCTCACCTCAGCTTCTTAATACATCTTAGAACTTTTTGTTAGCGAAGTAAAGGTGAGAAGCCTTTTCCTGTTTGCTCATCACATAAATACGGTTTCAACAGCGACATGTTTGGACCATATCTCATCCTGGAAATCAAGGCGGACGGATTAACACTCGATATTCAGGATTCATCCCAGTTCAGAAAAAAGGCGAGGGTCATGTTGCTGATGGAGAGGATGGCAACTACAGGTTAACATTTACCATCTCTTCCAGCCGGCTCTGCTTATGTGTCGACCCGTCTGCTTCCCTGTGATCCGCTCCCACTGCCTCCGATACACTGCTGAAACCTTGTTCTCTGTAAAAGGAAAATGTGGAAGGAAGGAGAACACATTTGTGTTGAGAATTAAAGGATATTTTTCCACACTTAAAGGACAGAGCACTTGATGTACAAGAGCAACAAGGAGTGGAGATGCACTATCCAACTAGCTCAGCAGGATAAATACTGTTACTGTTACTGTTATGGACTAATTTACAAAGCTTGGGCTATACTTTCCATCAGTTATATCCTAAAAAGAAGTCAGACAGAGCAAGATGACTATACAGTTTATACACAAGCCAACATCTTAACCAGATTATGTGAACCAATTGATTCAGGGACGAAACCAAAAGTGAGTGACCTGAAATGTCCCTAACATTCAGAAAATTGTGCGTACCGCCACCTACAGCATTTACGGTAGGTCAAAGTTGAACCACAAAATCAGTTTATGAATTGTAACAGACAGTTTTGCTAATAAAATTACCATTCACGTTCATTTTAAGCACTACATTCACAAATTCCAGCCCCTCACTTGGGGAGTGAAATGTTAAAACCAATAACCAATAATAAGACCATTAAAGGAAAACCCTTTATTTCCCGTTCACAGTGATACTCACTTAAGAAGTTGTTCCAATTCTCGCTTTATCTTCGTCACTACAGGCGGGCCCTGGTAGGTCAAAGCTGTGTAGAGCTGAACCAGTGATGCACCGGCACGGATCTTCTCCATAGCATCCTGCCCACTGGCCACGCCACCGATTCCAACAATTAGTACTTTACCTATGAAAAAGCGTAATTGTATCATGTATAGTATGTACCATCTTCATACTCTGGGGATCATCAATAGAAAGAAAGTGAGTACCTTTAGTGAGGTTGTACATCTCTCTCACTGTGTTAGTAGAGAGGTCTTTGAGAGGCTGGCCACTCAGCCCACCAACCTCACACTTATGACAATCCTGAAGCGTTTCTGGTCTGGACACTGTGGTGTTAGACACCATTAAACCTTCCACTCCCAGCTGCAAACACGAAGCAGAACAAACACAAAGGAGAGGACAGGGAGTGAGCGACGTGTGTGACGGCATCTACAGAAGCAGAACTGATGCATGTAGGCGGCCATGAGCGTAGGCCTCTAATGTGCATTGTACTGTGACAACGAGAGGGAGGCAGAGTGCTGTTTAGATATCGCTCTCCTCTTCTTCAAGTCTCTTCCATTAAGGGTTGTCACGTCCTCGCTCCAATGAGCACAAAAACACCACTCTGTTTTTTAATGTACACTTAAAACAGTGTTCTGCTGAGGCTGCTGTGAAAAGAGAGAGGAGGGCTGAGAGTAGAGTTGAGAAGATGGATTGTTTCTTACTTTACCTAAATTAATTTGCTATCTAGTTAAGGCAGTTTAAGTTATTTGCATATGCATTCATAACTGCTACTTTTGCCAATAAAATGGTTAATTGACTACACAATTAAAAATCTGATATTGTTGGTCATTTTAATCAAACACATTTATTCTGACAGCTGCCTTAGAGACTCCTTGTCTTTTCACAGCAATTCTGTCTTCTGTACTACTGTTAGGATATAGTGACATCTGGAGCAAATATGACAAGAAGTTATGTTTTAGTAAAGTTACCAACTGCAGCTTTAAAGGTGACATCCATCGATGCTTGTATTCAGTTACCACCAACACATCCAGAATAATATGTTCCTAAAATGGCAGCAATTGTGAAATTCAGCCAAATTTGAAGTTTAAGCCTTCAACTCCGACTCCGTCTCACTTTGTCTCTCTGGTCGAGCTAACATTCATTTGCAGTAATGTCACAGTGATGTTAGTGCTCGGTGCACGTTGGAAAAGCTATAGGCTGCCAGGCTTGTGTCCACCTCCCACGTCACCCAAAACAAAGAGTCGGACACTCTTTGCAGCGAGCCGGACAAAGTTCACAGATAGCGCTGTGGCTAATTTGATTGTGCACTAATTATTCTACATTTAACATTAATATGCCACTTTGAATAGAGGGTGACATTCGGAAAACAGCGATTACAAATGTATCCCTCCAAGGAAAAAAAATAGACTCACAGACACAAGGTACATAAACCTATCTGAATTAAAGTTGCACATACCCATACATGTAAGACACAACAGAAATGGGAAAAAAACCCATCAAGGAATAAAAATATATTAGATAATAATTAAATTAAATCAAGAACAAACTAAAATCAAAGACACAATTTGGAAATGAAATGACATGACTTCTAACCTCAGAGACAACATCAGCAATGTCTTGTTTATCCTGGGCAGTGAGGTCAGGAGCGATCTTCACAAGGACCGGGGGTTTGCGTTGTCCCTGCAGGGCATCACGCTCCTTCAACACCTGAGCAGATTATATGTGAGGATATCAGGTGAGGGGGGAGAGAGCTACAATTCCTGGAAACTAGACAGAAACCCTGTGTACTGTGAAAGCCTCAGGAATAAGGATTACAAATTCTACCTCTGAACCTACCTACCTACTTTGTTTAAAGAGCATCTTAACACTATGTTCAAGCTTAAAAAGATCAAATAAAAAAATTAAAAAAAGATCAAAGATCAAAAAGATGCTTTCAAGCCGTGACAGACACCTAATGGGGTGTGATAAGGTTACGTTTATGTTCTTTGTGTATTGTCCCTGTTCACATAAAGTACGACGGCGTATTAGGGCCACTGTCGAAAAAAAAAAAAAAAAAAAAAAAAAACGGAGCCGAGAGAGGTGGGCAATATTCTGAGATTAAAAGTCGCAAATCTGCAAGTTTTAAAGTGGCAAATTTGCTAGTTTATTACGATGCTAACAACCGGCATTTATGCTAGCTAACTTTCCATGAATGTCGCTTTTATCTTTCTAATTAATCCATCCAAACGTGCGACAACGCTTTACTAAGGTCCTTAGGGTGATGGCTGTTGATCGTTATTGTTGGTTAATTTTATATGGGCCAAATTGTCATTTTATGTGTGTTTGTTGATCGGGTGGTCTGCCTTAGCTAGTTTGCTCAAATTTGCTAGTTTATTAAGATGCTAACACCCGGCATTTATGCTAGCTAACTTCCCATGAATGTTGCTTTTATCTTTCAAATTAATCCATCCCAACGTTCAACTCATGCTTTTGTGACTCTTGTTGTATATGGGAGAACACAATTTGGCAAGACTTTTTCATGATTAAGATCTACAGTGTATGACGGTGACTTTAGTTCACTTGAAATGTGCATGCAAGGATGAGCGATGAGGTCACATGATGAAGGTTCATGGCGTTTACATTGATGTCACTATAGAGTCCCGTTTGCACAGTCCTACCGTATGTAGGAGCCGGCGGAGCTCCTCCTTCCCCTGTAGATCCCTGAGACCTGGTGTATTAGGGCTGCTGACATTGACCACCAGGTAGTCAGCCAGCGGGCCCAGCACTCTCACCCCCTCCATGTAATCCGCCCCTGCGTCCTGGGACAGCTTGTTCTTCCCCAGGTTGATGCCCAGGGGAAGGCCAGCTATAAACAGAGAGACACGCGCATGAATGCAAATGACAAACACACACACACACACGCACGAAAGTTCAGACAAGCACAAAAACAGGCTGCTTCATCAGACACATGACTCAACTGGGGCAGAGTCTGCTGAGGTGCTAAATGAGCTGGAAGCAGGTATGGATCAGACACACTAAAAATGTCAGACAAGGACAGACACAGAGTGTATTTAATCACATGTACTCTAGAATTTGGCTTCCCTGTAACAGTGTACAAGTGATTCAATACACAATTAAAAAAAATGCACACCCGAAAAAAAACAAAAAACTGACTTAATGTGGTAATAAAACTTTAAGCAAATTCAATGTTTAAAAAGTAAAAATGACGAACAGGTTGATGTTTTCCCACTGTGATCAGAAGTAGCTGCTAACCTTTACTTTTCTGCTGCTGTGTCTCTCGCCTGGTCTTCAGCCTCTGCTCTGCTTCTGCCAAACCACAGCTGTTGAATCCATACCTTGATAGAAGCACATGCAAACACACACATTTAAATAATGTTTATATACATAAACATATATATTTTGTAAACTTTGCAATGCATAAATAATGTTGATGAACTAATTAGATGGCCCCTTTTCTAAAATGTATTGAAATCTTGCTTGTTGAGGACTTTTCTATATGAGCCGGTGGAAACCGTATGATTGTGTCTATATGGGGATGTGAAAGAGTACATACTCTCTATGGAGACACTTTGCAAACCGACATCCAAGATGTTGGGTGAATCCTCATGGGGAATCATATTCTTTCAGTGCCTGCAATTTCGGAGGGACTTGCTTCCTTAGAGCATTGGAGGAAGTCTCATAATAATGAGACATTTCTTGTTAGAAAATCAAACTTCCTTGTTTTGACAACCAACACAATTATAATGAGGAGCTTCCAGGCGGGGTATGTGTTGGTATAAGTGCAGGATTGTGTATGATGTATTACTGCAATTTGTCGGGGAGATGCTGATCTTTCATTATGCATGTTTTCTTTAGTGATACACACATACTAATGAAGCAAATAAAGCGTTCACATCTCAGCTGGAAATATTGTGGAAATACTGAGCTGTTGTATACATTATATCCAACTAGGTCAACCTTAGAATAACCTAATCACGCACACACAATACTAAAGCCGTAACATAAGAATATCTACAGAAAATGTAAACATTTTAATTGGATTTTGCGAGATCCACCGGCAAAGCTTTTTAATCTACAGGCTTCTATTTTCTGTTCCAATATCTCATATGTAAAATACCATAAATGACCAATTTCAGTGCGTATAATGACAGAGAAAAAACAAATCAGAGCTGGGAAATAAAGATTTCTATCATGTGTTGCAAATTAAAATTAAGAGCTTGATGAAAGCATAATCTCTTTGAACATACTGAGCGGTGTGAATAAATACACTGCTGCTAATATACCATGAGATTACCGTCCTCGGCTCTTGTTCCCCGTCTTAAGGATTTGAACATAAACTAAGACTAATGTGACTCCTTTACAGTTACATAAATTGAATGAACTCTTTGTGGGATGTTACATTAAAGTAGGCTGTTGATCTACAGAACACGTTTGATGAAAAAGAAGAGAGAAAGAATTGATGAATTTCTAGTGTAAAGAAAGCAACTAAAATAAATCAGCATCTACATCTACAATACAGGTTGGATCTAATTACTACCTAGTAATAAAATACTGTGACATTAATTGAACCGTATCGCCCAACATGTTATTGTGTACATTCAGTTAACATCATGTCGCGCATTAAAAACATACCTGTTAATAATTGCATGGTCTTTAGAGAGTCGAAACACACGTGGTTTGGGGTTCCCCTCCTGAGGTTTGGGAGTGATTGTGCCTACTTCAACAAAGCCGAAACCCACCTTGTACAACCCGTCTACGGCCTCTCCGTGCTTGTCGAAGCCTGCCGCAATCCCAATAGGGTTTCTAAACTTTAGTCCCAGGACGTTCACTTCCTGTAGACACACAAAAACAAACAGAACAAAGTCTTTAAGTGTCTCACATCAAGGGAAAGATAATGTGAGCAGAAAGGGTGCATCATGGGCGTACCAATGATGCAGGGTCCTGGTAGCGGCTCAGAGGAACCAGACCCAGACTAATCATCTTGACTGCCAACACGTGTGCCGTCTCTGCTCCCACAATCCTCTGCAGCAGGGGCATCAGCTGATTGGTATAGAAACGCTCATCTCCAACTGCAGTGAGGTAGGAGGCAAACAGAAGGCTGCCCGAGCCGATGACCTTCACGGCATCTTTTAACTGCTTCTGTTGACAAAAGCATAAATACATAAATACATACAACTAACTCTTGAAAAAAGAACTTCAGTCCAGCATTAATTACTGTGAACAGCCTTGTAATAGTTCATTAAAAACATTCATTTTGCAGGGACACAATCCTCACACTAACAAGGGTTTGGATAGGTGTTTTTGTTAGGTGTAAAGGTGGGACTTTAAACTGCAATAACTGATTTTCTGGCCATTTGTTGGAACCAGAAACAAGTTAGAAAAGTTAAGAATGACATATCATCATCCTTTCAGTTGTTTCAGTGAAACCAGCTGAAGTACTCCGTAGCAATACCACACTATAGAAAAACAGTAAAGAAATAAGTAACTTTCTTCAATAATAAAGTGGAGTAAACATGCTATTGGCTAACTCAATAATCCCAACTATCTTAATCACAACCTGATTGTTGTGATTATTGAGTGTGATAGTAAACCAGCCTTACTGTGTGGAGGACACTGTGAGTTAGTTACGTCTGTCAGTAACGTTAATGGATTTAAACGTTGCACACTCTTAAAATCATTAACATCCGACTTTGTGCTGTTTTCTTACAAAAACGTTGGCGTTTTCAAAGGGCGAGTAACGTCAGCGCTAATGGCAAAGACACAGCATGTGTTTCTGTATGCAAAGCAGCAGCGAAGCTAACCAGCAGTTTCCTGGTTCAACGTTACTTTTTAGGCGGAGCGACCGAGCTAGCAAACAGGAAATAAAGAGTCGTGGCGACGTTTCAAATGTTCGCATTCAGCAGAAATGAAAAGATAAATAAACGCGAAATAAGTTGCCTGTGATGTTACCTTCAGATGTCCCGCCATGGACGCAGTTCACTCATTGCTTTTAAGGGCACTGAATCATTTCATAAGTGTCACACAAACACACGCGGTTACAGCTTCCGCCACATCCTCTCGCGATATTTCCATCCTGGATTGAGAGAAACCTGACAGAGGGGAGATGCAGAGATATTGGCAATTCACAGACGTCTTTAAAGAACTTATCATTATACATATGATAATAATATTATATGTATTTCATATATATTGTTTTAATGTTCATGTTAACAGCAAATACAGATGTCCTTGGTCGTTATGGGAGGTTGGGGTTGTGGGACATTTGGTGATGATGATGGCAGCTTCACTTTGCATCTTGTTTGAGTATCTGCGGTGATTTTCCTAATATATTGAGAACATATGTAGACTTTTTCTGGAGAAAACGCCCTGATTTCCATCTGCAGACGCAAGTGATCTTAATGAGCTCCAGCCGAAGGTCCTGCAGCACTATGTGCTTTAGCTCTGTATATAATAACCACTATGGGCATGCTACTCCGATCTGCTCTCTTTTGGTGGATTTCAGTAGGATTTCTATCTATACCAGAAAAGTCTGAGGCCTGCACAGGCAACGACTTTCCTCATCTGCATTGTGAATTTGTTTTCAGAAATGTCTGTTTTGAATTTGTTGGGGGATCTGAAACCTGGTCCCAAGCCAGGAGCAGATGTGAACAACGAGGAGGGGAGCTCCTGAAGGTGTTGAACAGCCCGATCAAAATGTTCCTGAAGAACCTCACCAGAGAGGGAAACACCAGCAAGTTCACCTGGTGGCTGGGGGAGGGGGCCCAGGGACAGTACCAGGAACCCACCATAAGTGAGTAAAACGCACGCACACCATGCATTTCTTTTTTTGGTGTATTTCATTTTAAAGTTTAATGTTTTTCACGTGTGGTCCTTAAATCAGTAGTTGTATCTTTTTGGAACCTTGTGCTTTACATGCAGAGTGGTGGGAAGTTCAAGCATAAATATATTTTTTAATTGTTTGATTTGATTTATGATCACATTACTTAAATATTATTCAATATTTCAAAGAAAAAAGAGGTACCAACAAAATGGGAAAAGCACATTTATTTAAAATAGTTCTATTATTCCTTTAATAAAGGGTACAAAAGGACAAACTCCTCAAATGCATCGGTGTTTATTGTTTTCAAAATACAATCAGCACTACATGAAAATGTTTTCTTTAACAATACTTGAAAGCTTCGTAAATAAGAAATTTAATTTAATGTATTATTTCTCATCGAGATGACAATACATAACTGCATCATTAAATTACAGAACAAAGTTTTCCGGTGATTGAATATTTATCTGATTTTGTTAAAAGTGGCCCTGTTGAGATTGACAGATATTGTGTGTCAATTTGAGTTATTATGTCACTTCAGCATTCATTCTTATTGAATCCCCCTGTTCAAGTTATATGTGAGCCCCACTTTTTAAGTTAGCTGGTTTCCTTGTGACATAAGTGTTTACTCAACTCACAAGCAAAAATAATGATAATTGATCAAACTTTATTCATATAAATTAATATACCGGTACATAAAATAATATTTTTGATTTGTTGGTAAAACAAAACAATTAATTTGAAGACTTTCCACTGGGATCTACTGAATCTGATGTGATGGCCGTCTGAAAAATAACTGACAGATTAATTTATATTTGCATAATCGTTTTTTTTTTTGTTATTCATTGGGTTCAGGGTAATGCAAAAATTAAGCTTTCCTCATAGCATGTCTGTGTGTGTTTATACACACTTTTTTTGCAAAACAGAAAATGCTGACTTTTCAAAGGACAACTGCACGTACATGAAGCTGGATCCTCTTCAGGTCGTCATAACTTCTGACTGCAACCAGAGACGAGGCTTCCTCTGCACCCAGCGTACGCATCAACAACTTACTAATCACTGCTTTCACAGCGTCCTTAATTCCTTCGTCTTTCCTTCCTTTCTTCTCATGTATTCACAACAACTGAGTAGTTTTACATTTTTCTTTTTTCCTTACATGCAATATGCTGTTTGTTAATTGTGTCGTTCTTGTTTCAAAGTTGTGTGTGTGTCTTCATCAAAGACAAAGGTAAGAGATACATTTCACACTCTAGAAGTCATAATAACATCCAGCCTCAATTTTTCATGGAAGTTTTGTTCACATTTCCTCTGCAGAACATGCTGGTGTCCAGTCAGGCAACCAGATCTCGTAAGTTGGATCGAAACCAAAATGTCTCATCATTTCAATCAACAATGAAAGTGGGGGAACAGAAAGGTCATGAAGCTGAGTTTGTGTTTCTCTCTCTACACTTCTCAAATACACTCTGTTTTCAGGACCCAAAAGGGGTGTAGATGCCATGGCTTCATCTGTTGCAAACATTGAAAACCTTCTCCTGGTGAGAGATGCCTCATTAATTTTACATACAGACTGTTGACCAATGAATCATGAAGGTCATTTAGTAGTTAATCATACGTCAAAAATGCACAAGTGCTGTTTTTCTGAGCCAGGAAGCCGATAAAGAACTACTGCGAATGGAAACCACCGTAGGGGAACCGACAGACGACAACAGGGTGGGTATCTTCACTTAGGAAAGCCTGTGGTAAATACTTCTTTATGCTGTGAGGTCACCGTGGCACATTAAGTGAATGTTTGTTGTCCCTTTCACAGGACAAATTCATTCAGTATTTGTTGGAAGGCACACGAAAGCTGACGTCAAAATTTGCTTTGGAAAACAACGAAACGATCAGTCACATCATCAACTGTAGCACCGGCATCTTCCGTCTCTCAACGAGCAAATGTGACCTCCAGACTAACCCAAACCCTACCGTAAGTAACCTGACAGCTTTAAGCAATCGTACACATTTTGTCATCATTGTGGCTGTTACTATCAGACGCTGTTGCATGTATTTCCCCCCCCATCCTCAAACAGTCTTTGTTTGAGGATGTCTTTGAGATCTTCCGGGCGATCTCGGTGCTGGTGGGTTTGGCAACCACAGACAGAATTGTCATCAAACACCCATCAGGCATCATCTATCAGAGCAGGTAGGTGTTTTCTTTCAGACTCACCCGATAGACTATATAGCAGACAAATAAAACCTATACAGTGTTATTTCCCTCGTCCCCCCCAGACACACACCTGCTGATCTCAGCAATGCTGTGCTCGGTTCAGAGCAAGACGGTGTTTTCATCAAACTCCCGTCCTTTGCAGCACTTGGGCCGCAGGTTGGAAAGCACGGCACAGTCATCGCTCAGGTCTGTGTGTTGTTGTCATGTGAATTTATGTTTGCAGCTTTTTTTTGTCATCTAAAGCCTTTTTTTTAACAGAGCTTTTCTCTCTGTTAGCTGGCTGCATTCTCAGAGAATCCCCATCCGTCTGACGACAACGTCTCAGGGACCGTTTGTAGCCTTTTACTTAGTAACGGATTGACAGACATAAAGATGGCAAACCTGACAGAGATGATAGAGGTACAGCCGACATTGTGGAGAAAAGGGTGTGTCACACTATAATATCCTTAAGTGTCATTTCAATAACAACACTAACTTGATTTCTCTGGTTTCTCCAGATCTTTATGCCTCATCATAACGCTCCAATACTGATGAACAGCACTGTTGTGTTGGACAAAAACACAGAAGTGCTGAGCACAATTAACGTCTCAGACGCTGATGTGGCCATCTTCTTCAGCGTGGAGCCCAGTGCAAACGTGTCATTGAATCTTATGTTGTCTGCAGGGTCACCTCCTAATGATACATATTTCAGCAACACGACCACCTTGAGCCCAACAGGTAACCAAGTAGCAATAGGACCACCGTGATCCACATACATATATTAACAACTCAAAATAGTAATTAGTAAAATAGCTTTGTGTTCTTTGCGTATTAGTATCTCAGACATTTTTTTTAATATTGATTCTTGTATTATGAAGTCATATGCTGGCTGATTTTTTGCACCAGGAGACTATCGCTGGATGATAACCCCCCAGATGTTGCAGCAGACCCCTGGAGTCTGGTATGTTTCCACCAGGCTCTTCAATTCCACCTGGGAGCCGGGCCTGACGCTGAGGATCACCTCTTTTATGGGCAAGTGCTTGTACTGGCACATAGAGAGGCAGACATGGAGCACTGAAGGCTGCCAGGTGTGTTTCCACCTGGATAAAGTCCGATGAACTTGGCTGTATTGTTTTGGCTCTACATGGGCAGGAGTGTTGCATATTAGACAGTGATGTGCTGTCTTTACTTCAGGTGGGGGAGAAAAGCACTCGGGAGCAAATGCAGTGTCTGTGTAACCACCTCACGCTCTTTGGGAGCTCCTTCTTTGTGATGCCGAACTACGTGGACCTGTCTCGCACAGCAGAGTTGTTCGCCACCGTGTCTGAGAACTACGTGGTGCTGGCACTCCTGTGTGCTTTCTTTGGGCTCTACCTGGTCACGCTGCTGTGGGCCTGCTATTCTGACCGCAGGTCACGCTCCAAGGTCGGTCTCTCATAAGAAGTGTCTTTCTGTGTGTTTCATCTTCTTATGTTTTTATTTAAAGTGTGAGGTTTCAACATGGAAGAAGTGTTTGCTATTGTAAAAGTACACATATATTGTATTAATAATCTGAATCAAGTAACTCACGTTGTCAAATACATGGACTGGCATAGAAGTATAAAGTGGCCTAAAATGAAAGAAATTCAAGTAAAGTACAATATACCTCATAAATGTACTTAAGTACAGTACTTACGTAAATGTACTTAGTTACAGTCCACCACTGGTTTCAAATCAGCTACCAGAAACTCATCAGGCCTCAAATGTACAATTTAATGTTCATTAAGAACAATTTTCAAGCATACCGTTTGTGGAATGGTGGATATTTTGTTTGGAAAGTCTTCATATTATACTTTATATTATGCATCACAATTGTTTATGTTGAACTATCAGAGGAAGATGACTCTGCTGGAAGACAACCATCCAGGTGCGCCTTACAATTATCTGATCGGTGTCCAAACTGGCCATCGCAAGAATGCCGGGACTACTGCCAATGTAAGAGTCTTCTTCTTTCATTGATAGAATTACGATTTGTTTCTCTTATTTCACCTATTTATACTTCAGATTAATGCATTTTCTCCCACCTCACAGACAATCAGTGGATTCAATTCAACTTACAATATGATAGTTGTTTTAAAATCGATGAAGTCCCAACATTTGAGCTTTGTATTTACATGCTATGGTATCTTTTCAGAAAATCTAACCCAGAAGGCAACAAGCAGAGATACATTTATTTTGATAGTTTCCTTAAAGGACAGGTTCAAAGTTTTTAAAGTATATCTTAAAACAACAGTAAGGTGCTTATATGAACAACAGTCAGTGTGGATAGGGGAAATGATTATAGCAAGCAAACCCTGTTTCAATAGACACATGGCCACCTGACTTGTTTTCAGTCGGACTTGAAAAAAAGAGTTTGATTTCATGAAAATCTAAAAGTAAATGTATAACCGTGATGGCTTGCTTATCAAAAAGTAAAAGTAAGCGGACTAAACTATGACGCTTTAATGCGGTCCTTTACACAATCTTAGTTCAGGTCACTGATGTTTGAACCCAGTGTTGTTTCATCCATCATGTCATGTAGGTGACAGTGAAGCTGATTGGCTCAGAGGGCGAGAGTGACACACACAACCTCACGGATCCTGACAAGCCCGTGTTTGAGAGAGGAGCTGTCGATATGTTCCTGTTGGCCACACCCTTCCCACTGGGCGAGGTGCGAAACCTCCGGCTGCAGCATGACAACTCCGGAGGGCGTCCGTCATGGTACCAGAGACGCAATCTAAACATGTAGTACTGCTCCAGATCAGGGCCCGTCTATGGCAGCTATGTCAAAATGACTTGCTTTGTTTTGAACCCCCATATAAATCAAATTCACTGCGGCTTGAGGTATTTTTTTAGGATGTACCTTGACGTGATATTTCACGTCGTTGTGTTGGGGTTTTTTAATGCTTGAATGAATTCAGCTCTACACTGGACACAGATTAATTGGTGAGAGTCATTGTCAAGCTGTAGACAGGGCTGTCAGACTGGGTACAGGTAGCGTTTATTGCCTCTCTGCGGGACAGCTTGCCGGCTTCTTCACAGGGACACTTCCAAATGTCAGGCCTGTCTCATCATTTAGCACTACCTTGTTATCACTTCACACTAAATACCACTCTCAGCAGACGGTTCACATGCACACAAACGCCCTTTGGTGGAGAATAGATCTGAGCTATAGTATAATATAGAAAGGCAATTGGTCATAAAAAAAAATCAAACTATGAAATCCTTTTGCTGCCATTTGTTGCCCCCCGTTTGTAGTTGCCTAATGTAGCTTAAATATTGTGTTTACCTACATGGTAAATGTATAATGTTTGTTGTTTTATGATGAACCCCTTATAATAAGGTATATAAACAAGGTGACCATACAAGACCTCCAAACACGGCATGTGTTCCACTTCTTCTGTGACTGCTGGCTGAGTGCCGACCACGGAGACAACATGACCAAGAAAACCTTCAATGCTGCAAAGAACAACGAGATTGCCAGCTTCAGGTTTGACCATTCTTCACCGCTGAAATAAACCTAACTCGGCTCTTGGAGGGAATCTCATTGTGGGTTTCTGTTTTTCTCTGCCAGGAATATTTTCCAGAGCCGAACATCAACTGGCTTCAGGGATGAACACATCTGGGTGTCCATAGTGGACCCTCCCTCACGTAGTCCATTCACACGCGCCCAGAGGGTCTCCTGTTGCATGAGCCTGCTACTCTGCACCATGGCCATCAATATCGCCTTCTGGAACATTCCTATAGACGAGGACTCGCCAGTACTCTTCAAATTAGGTGAATTGCGGAGTCTTTCGTTATGTAAACATTCGTGAAACAAGTTGATTGTCAGTCTGTTGTCTCTTGATATTGTATTATCTTCTGTTTCCACACGTGTAACTGAAACTACGGAGGTGTCAGCATGTGTAGGATCAATAAGTGTGGGATGAGAAACCTGAGCAACCTTTGCTTATTGACAGACATGTTATTGTCGTCACCTACAGGCAATAGAAAGCTATTATAGTCAGTGTCTTCCACGTAACGATGCCATCTTCAGGTGCCGTTACAGCCGCCGTTTTCTTTATTTATCTCTCTCTCTTTGGACAAATAAAATCTCATCAGGACGGTGTGACTCCAATAAGTAACCAGGAGGAGGACAGGGGGACAGAGGACATACAATGCCACACATTGTTAAAGCTCAGTACTGAGTAGAAATTAGACAACATCACAAAAGTAGAAAATGTTCTCCATGTGCAGATCTAAACTGCTGCTTCTTGTATGTGTCCTTGTTAAATCAGCTGGTTGGCATAGAGACACCAGCAGTGAAGTAGGCAAACAGATGACCTTTTCCACTTTTTCAATTGACAAGTGCATGAAGATGAATATAGAAAACTGTCTTCAAGGACTGATCTGCAATAAAAATGACTGATAATACACTGGTAATAGTTTAGAGAGCATTCATAATGTTTGCCCAATTGATAGCCTGAATTTGTATACAGTGTTTTGTTGAATAATCACGTTAATATCTACAAAGGATGAGTGGCATCCTCTTATGAACACTTGTTTCTGGTCACCTTTTAGTTCCTTATAGACCCCTCAGGGGAATGTCTGCACCTTAAGCTAAATGAACTTTGTCTGTGTGTTTTCTGATGTTGGACACGTAGTTTACTTTGTCAGAGCTTTAATGAGGGTGTAGAGAGCCATACAATTCAGTCCCATCGCTCACTGACACTGCTCTTGTCTTTTCCAGGTTCATTGCAAATCACCTGGCAGGAGCTCATGGTGGGAGTACAGAGCGGTCTTCTCATGTTTCCAATCAACATACTCATCATCACCATCTTCCGAAGCATCAGACCTCGTGTGATTTCAAAATCTCAAAAAGAAGACTCCGAGGAGGACTCGAGACCCCTCGCTGTTACCATACCAACTATTCTGAAGGTTTGTTCTATGTGAACCTCTTTTGTGTGACTGAATTACCATTGCCTCATGACTGGCCATGTGAACCCAGAAACATGTTCCATTCAGGTTTGTATGTTACAGTTACTGTTCGGTGCCCAGTGTGGCTTCACGCCAACTGAGCCTTTACTGTAAAATATGTTCTCTCACTTTTCCATGTGTTCGCTCAAACAGTGTACATTTGTTTTTTTGTGCATCCCTCGGGTATCCCTAGGATGCAGAGGAGGTGATTTCTTCGGTGAGCAGTAGTCCGAGGAATAAGATGTCAGAGATGCACAGGCTGGAGTCCACGGCTGACCTCTGCCTTGCCTTGGACAGGGTGAATGAATTCATCCAGCTTATGCAAGGTAGTTTTTTATTTTTTCTGACAGCAAATAGCAAACATTGACTTCCTGATGTTAACCTGACTTAGTAAAAGAAAAAAAATGTTTGTGTACCATCTGTTGTACATTTATATAAAAGGACAAATAACCAGAACAAATAAAAAAAAACAAAAGCGCTAATATGGGGACGTGATATTGGGGCAAAAATAAAGCGTGACAATGTCCCATTAGGACACTGTGTATCTCATGAAAAGACCAAACTGACCGAGTGAGTCTCTGAACACTCTCCCCCTTCCCGAGCCTGCCAGTGACTCTCAGCGCCAGGCCCATTTATTCCCACTGAACACATGCACTAGTGAGTACTGGATGCTGTGTAGAGAAATGTGCTGACACGCTGGTCTCTATGTGATCCTGTCAAAGGGGAGAGTGAGAGTGACCCCCACTGGGTGTACTGCAGCAAGTTCCTCCTGGCTGGTCTCTGTCATCTCCTGATGTGCCTGGAAAAAGTGGATGAAAGGAACTTCCAGAGTGCCAACGAGTACCAGCAGACGCTCAACATCACCAACCTGCTGGTTCGCAAGGCTGAGATGGTCTTCAGCAGCCACTTGGCCTCCTGGTCAGCACCACGGCCAACACAGACACGGAAACAGAAGCATCTGTTTGAAGTAGAAATGTGACTGGTTTAACTGGAACATCTTGTTTTCCTCTTGTTCCTTCCTTCTCATTGGCCCAGTCCGCCCCCCGTGGTGAAGAAGAAGAAGAGGAGGTCGGCGACCTGCTGGCTGCCTTGGTGGTGCGTTTTCCTGGGCTGGTTCCTGTTGCTGTCTATCAGCGGAGTGTCCACTTTCTTCACCCTGTTGTACGGCTTAAAGTACGGCAGAGAAAAGTCCATCAAGTGGGTCATGTCTCTGGGCCTCTCCCTCTTCCAGAGTATCTTCATCCTGCAGCCTCTCAAGGTGGGGAAAACAAGAAAAACTATTTAGTATGTAGTCTAAAAGCTGTTTTCTTTCTTGCATGATTCTTGTATGTTTTGTTGCATGTTTAAGGATAATATGAACACATTTTCTTTCTCCTGGTTTGCTTTTGTTCACAGGTGATAGGCATTGCTGTCTTTTTTGCCCTGCTGCTGAAACCTGTAGCTGTTGAGGAGACTGAAGAAATTAAGCAGGTGATGTTAGGTAAGAAAAACATTATGCAGCCCATCTGAACAGGTTGGGATCTACCGGTTCCGAGACGTAAGTAAAACATTGTGTACTGGGGTGACAAACATACGACCCAAGGGTGAAGGCGTAAAATTGAAATTGTTCAATAACATGCACTGATATTCCTATTCATCTGCTCGAGGTTAAACTGTCCTAAGAGTAGAAGGCCTGATGATGGATCGGCTTTTATAGGTTACGACACGGTCGAGCCTATTTTGCTGTCATGCAGAAGACAGAGTGTCGGGTTCTTGATGTGTTCAGAGCACCTTTCAGGGAAATTGGTTAAAAAAAAAAACTTCTTAAAAGCTTGTCACTTGAAAACAAAAACTTTCATCAAATAAATATATAATATCTGTGACAACTGTAACTCTACAAACTACTGAAGACATGTAGAATGAGCAGCCTTTTGTTGGAACCTGAGGTTGCAAGATTTTAAGTTTAATCACATCAATTGTTTCATCCAAACTACCTATTTATAATTCATAAACCAGACGGAGGTATCCATTCATATTCGTTTCGGGTTGACTGCAGAGAGCTCTTATGTAATGATGCAT
>NC_139915.1:9384509-9514509 GCF_963514095.1 Eutrigla gurnardus | reverse complement strand
CAATTAAAAGTTTGGTTATATAGTACATCACACAAACGGAAAAGTTAAAAGTTGGTGTAACCTTAAAAGAGAAGGAGTGAGCCTAGGTCGCCACCCACATGATTGTATGAAAGAACATATATTATGGGCCCTGTAGAAAGAAATTAAAACATATGGTACTCGCTGGGACTGCCAACAGAAGTTAGGTTTCTGCTAACCAACAGGGCCTTTTTTATACAAATGAGGTAAGAATACATACATGTATGTTGAATATTTATGTAAGATTACTTTTCTTGTGGAAGGGGGACTACTATCCAAATCTGATTCAGGGTGGGTGGGTGAGTGTGTGTGTATATATAGACCAGGGATATAGCTTTTAGGTCTTCTTCTTCAGTTCCTCAAACCGCCGCGTTAAGTCATCAAAGTCGATGTCATCTGAGGTGGTGCTGTTTTTGCCGAAGGTGCTTGTGGGGAATGTGTCAGGAACCGAGGGGAGTTCTGGGAGAGCATTGTTGTCAAATAGCTGAGACGAAGGGCCAGGAGCTGGAGAGGAATATTTGATATTCAATTGAGTTCATGAGAATCCCTATGATGGTGAATGTCCACAAGCAATGGTGTGCAATGGCAAAAATATAAACAGCACATAACAGTCAGACTCAACAGAAAATGTGAATATAGGAAAGAACAAATGTTCTCATATGAAAAACTTGAGGGATCAAAGATAAATCAAGCAATATCCTATATTTTTCTTCAAAAAAATCCTATGAAAAGACCAAAACCAACTTTGAATCTATCCCAAGTATTGCTCGTGATGCCAAAGCCTTACAGCGTATTCCTGTTTGCCAAAATCGCACAGTGGTTTATTTTGAATCAAGCTGAACCTGCTTCTGAATGTAGTTCCAACCTATACGGCATCTACTCTTATATGGGTAACATTTGCTAAAAACGTATGTACCCTGCTGTTTTTGTAAATAAGACTATCTGTGACCCGTTTTAAAAGACAACATCTTTACAAGGAATAAATGGATTTAGGGTACGATGCCAATAGGAATTCGTTGACAGTGACAAAAGTATAGAATAAAGGCAACAGTATCCAGAACTCACCTACGGCCTGGAAAGGAACAGAAGGTTTGTCAGTTAGGTCATCAATCTGAAACGCAGAGAAAATGTTTAAGGGATGACGTCATCTTCATTTTGGAAAATAAAATTAAAAATATTATATGCATTAGCGTTATAGTCAGTGAGGCTGAAGTCAAAACAAAAAATAAGAAGATAAAATAAAAAGGGAAAACTGCAGGGGACTTTTGAGAAACCATCACCTTTAGTGTGTGACTGTAGTGTGAAAAACTGACTTTAGTACTTTGCTAGTCTCAGCTCTCTCTTAAATGCATTTAGCACTCATCTGTTCATTTCAGTCCCATTCAAAGCAATTTATCAAGTCAGTTAGTGGTTAGTCAAATATTAAAATGTCATGCTACCTTCATGCATACGAATGAAGCAGAATCTGGACCTACTCTGAGAAAGAGTGTAAAAAAAAGTAGAAGACAGGCAAAATTTCAAGCAAGCTGAATGAACTGCTCTTCCCTGAGTGATGCCCTGCCCTGTCCGTCTGTCCATCTGTGGGAACGGGGAGGGGGCATGGATAGGAGGGGTTCAGTCACTTACAGACTCATATGTGGGGGGGCAAGTGGGTAGCTGAGGGGGCTGCCCTCCTCCCATGGGGTGCTGGAAGTTGCTGTAGGTTCCAACGGGAGCATTATATGGTTCCTGGAGGAAAACAACAGTCAATTACAAATCTGGGGGAGGCAGTTGACAACTGTAAATGTATAATTCTCATCACTTTAAAGCCATTCAAAGAAAGGATACCAAAGAACAATCGTTTTCAGACCACACATCGCTTATGGTGCAATCACAATGATCGCTGGTAAAACGCCATCTTTCTCCCATTGCTTCACGGTCATCTGAACACAATAACCATCTTCATCGCAATAATCAGACAGAAATTAGCCAAATGTTAAGAATAAAATGGAGCATATTTTCTTAGAGGGTGTTGATTAAAATCACCAAACAATAAATCATTAAAGATATTCCAACAACCTTTTTGCAGAAGTTTTAGTTGGAAATAGTTTCAAAAGAAAATACAAAGAACCAGTCACAGTGATATCTGTGAACTTCTTTTGAACCTGAACACTGAATGACAAAACCTGTTTTTCCAGAGGGGATTTTGGATGCTCTGAGCATCCAAAACGTTCCCTTTTAGTTCCAAGAATGGTGAAAACTAATATGATAATCATCTTTTTTCTAACTTTCTATGACTTAACTACTGCTTGTTTTATTGTCATGATAATATTGTACATCCCAATCATTTTGGCAATGGTAACTTCAGTCTATAGTTGGTTAATATTATAATACTGCGTTTGAAGATTTCTTCCAAGTCACCGGCTGCTATTCTTCAAGTTTCCTATCATCAAATGCATAACTCACAACAAAATCATTAAGAATGGGATCTTTAAAAGAAATCTCTTACGCCTCCTTTGGGAGGTGGATAGTTGAAAGCTGTTGGCATGGGCATGGGCATAGGCATGGGCATAGGCATAGCACCAGGAGGTGCAGTAAAACCACCACCACCGCCGCCTCCACCTCCACCTCTTCCGTTCTTCCTATCAAGGTCCACGTCAATCAAGTCCGCCTCCTCTCCAAGAGAAACCTCTGGCTGTCAGACACAGAAGTGGTTGAGTGAGTAAATAAACAAAAATGCATGACATCATCCATCACATTCATAACAAAGTATTTTAGACTCACCCGGACCATGGCGTCAGGCTCATACGGCACATTATAGTTCTTGGCGATCTCTATCAGATAGCGCTCCACCAAGATCTTGGGAGGGGCCTCCACACCCAATTTGTGCATCAGCTATAAAAAGCATAAGAAATTTGATTTGATGCCCGCTAGTCACTCGTTTTAAGGTTCATGCATGCATTAACAGACTTGTGGTCAGTCAGTGGGAAAGGAAAAACACCTACCCTATCATTGACTGTGCCAATCTGGTTTGTCCTGCACAGCTTGCCGTACTCCTTGCTATATTTTGCACACAGCTGCTCAGATACCTGATAGCAGCATTCAGAGATAAAACTGTCAGGAGCTTGTTCAATACAATTGGCACCATGTTACATCTAGACAACGCTACTTACAGTTCTTAGTTCGGACACCTCTGCCTGCAGACGAGGTGCTGCCCAGATGAGGGTGGAAACTGCCTCCTGTAAGCCTGGATCCAGTTCCCTAATTGGAGAAAAAGAAAAGGCCACAATTACAGTGAGATAAAGTTAATAAAGTTCCCCACATTCCTCACAGCCAATTGATCTACAGTGTACATCAGTGTGTTCAATAAAAGTGGTATTGATTTACTTTATTGGTTAAGTTACTCACTTCATGGACTGAATGAGGCCAAAGCGAGTCAGCAGCAGGTCACAGTAAAGCTCCAGGATCTCCATGGCTTCTACCAGATAGTCTTCTCTGATAATGTGCTCCACGCGGATTCGTGCACGCTCATCCTTTCCAGATGATAAGTAATCTGCGATCTCCTTCCTGGCCTTTTGAGCAAGCTCGGCTTCATTTTAAATGGGAGCGGGGAAAAGGTAAACAACCATTATTAGGAGGCACAGAAAAATGAACAAGATTCAACATCAACTGTAGGAGAGTAGGACCAGGGTTTTTATTCAGCCACCCAGGACTTACTTTTCTTTTTCTCGAGGAGTTTGAGTCGGTTGATGACCAGGCGAAGGTTGACTCTTAGCCTCTCTGCTTTGAACCCTCCTCCCAGCATGATGACAGCCTGTAAACAACAGAGCGTGAGAAGCGCACGGTGCACACGGAAGCGAACAACCCAAAGCAACCTGAGTCCGTCTAACCTCGCCCCCACCTCTGATCCAGTGAGTCACTTAATCATGTGAGCGTGTCCAGCCCCGCTGCAGAATGACTCCGCAGATTTAACTGCTCCAAATTAACACAACACACACGAGAACGTCGACTTGGCTTGAAAACTACGTAGCCGCGAACGTTGTACAGCTCAAAACAGTTAGCATTAGCCGGACGCGACAGCTAACTCGGCTAAGTGTATCGTTAACGTTACCCAAACCTCGCTATTTTAAACGTCATATCATCTATTAAATCCACCGATGTTCTTCTATTTACTAAAACACGCTGTTATATACACGTTTTAAAACCCAACCCTGTGTCTGTGTTGCCAAACCTAACTTTTAGCTATCCGTCGCTTTGTTAGCAGTCTGTTCTGTCATCGTTTGCGCTACCTAGCTAACGTTACCTAGCTCTCGGTGAACGCTAACAAAATAAAAACAAACCGAGCAAACACACTCGGATAGTTTAAATAATACGGTGATTAATAATATGATATTGTATTCGAGGCTAATAGCGAGGCAGTAACTTACCTGTTAATATTAGTCAAGCGTACACAGAAACTTATTTGGCTTTCTGTCTGTTTCGTCGCCCGGTTCACTTCCGTAATGATCCTTGGTGACGTCATGGGACCGATACCTCGAGTGGGCGGGGTCTTCATACTTGATGTCACGGTCAACCCACAGGTGTGTGAACCAAGTATTTAATCACTTGAGTACTGCGATTTTCGACAATTTTAAGTACTACTTATAACGTGTAGTACTTCGGGTTTTTCTTTATATTTCAGAGACAAATATTCCATTTTCTATTGCACAATGTGTTCATCCCACAAGTTAATTTAATTTTAGAGATCAAATTAGCTTTCTTCTATTTTATTGTTTATATTATATTGTCAGCTACTACAATATGGATAAAAAAAACAACTCAAATGAACTTCATTTCTGCTAGCTATAACATAATTTGCTGTTATGGGTTAATTCATCTGTAATAATAATCCAATAATAATACCTACGATCATAGGTAATTATACTGCAAATGTTTTAATGCAGGACAAATAATGGACTTTTTTACACCGTGGAATTATTTTTTTCTTTTTCCACCACTTAGTTTTTTTTCACATTATACATTGAATAGACCTACTTTTGATTTAACTGTGAGGGTGTTTGAAACCTAGAATTACTTTTCTTTTCACAAAGATGATCTAATTCAATATTTCAGTATCTTTGGGATTTAGTGGCTACAACTAGCCACTAAGGGCTGCTCAAGAGCAGCCTAACACACACACACAGTCCTAGGTCATCACAGTGTTGAGCGTTTGTGGTAGTGAGTTTCTGATTATAACAGACAATCGAAACATATAGTTCTGCACGTACCTTGCATTTTGTTTGCAATATGTATATATTAAAAAAAAAAAAATTAATTGAGAAAAATGAACAACTGTGGGTCTTCACATTGCACATTCATCTTTCCACAACAGAATGCTCTCCGTTATTTTCATGTGAATGATGCTCCACTCATTGCCAAACAAACAACCAAACAAACTCATCTGGGCATTTGATTTATTTTAATGAAAATGGAAACAAGGACATTTAAAAACTGACTTTCAGATTTAATATATTGCAGCTTTCTCATGAAAAAGAATCTGTACAATAAAACGTTGATCTACCACTACAATCCATCAGTTGTTATAACTTGAGTTTGCTGACAGAAACCTGTTTCTGTTTCTTTTTCTTTGAAGACGGGTCCTTTGCACTTTTGATCTGACTTTTAACCTGCTCCTGCAGCTCAGAGAAGAAGGCTTGAGAAGATCGCAGAGCCTTGTCCTTCCCGTCATCCTGAAACAGAGGAACACCATGTTAGCTGGATCACCTCAGAAATATACACAGTTTATGTATATATATATATATATATCAATGTTGTAGGTATTTTGTCATGGAAACGTGTAATACTACATGCAATTACGATATTTAAATGTGTTAACAACATGTTAACGTTGTAGCTGGTTGAGAGGCAGCTAATTTTAATATATTTATATACTTTTGGGTAGTTTCATATGCAACGCTGCATCGTATTCTATAGTTTTGTGTAAAATGTTGATCATTAAGTTACTAGTGACAATAACTGTCAAATGAAAAATGTCAAAATTACAATATTTCCCATGAAATAAAGAGAATTAATAGTGTAAAGTGGGATAAAAGGGAAATTCTCAAATAAAGAACAGGTACCATAAAAATGATCCGAGTACAGTACTTGAGTAAATGTACTTAATTAATTTCGTTTTTCATCATAATTATGTAAATTAAATCCAGAGTGGGATTTGGTCCACTTAACTAATTGGGGCACGGTCAGTGTTCATATCATCACCTCATCATTCCCCAGTTTTTATCTTCTAAATGTTAGCTACTGAGAATTTTGAACAGGCGAAGAATGATTTCCTTCTCTGAGGTATGTGACAATCTAAGCAATCCCAGAAAGCACAGGAGTGAAACACTCACCTTGAGTATCGTGGCTTTGCCTCCTTTTGTGAGTTTCTTCAGGTTTTCTGTGACTTCAGCCTTTGACAGCTTTCTGTTCTCCCCAGTTTTACTGGCCTCTTTAAGTTTCTGTCTCGTTTCTTTCTCCTTGATCTTTAGACGCTTCACCTTCTTCTTGTGCCGTCTGTCACGCATCTTGTCTGTTGACGTCTTCTCAGTTTCTCCCACAATATCTCCTGCTTTGGTCTTCTCCTTTGGTGAGAGGAGAGTATTGTTAGACACACTTTCTTAACTCAAGATACCAAGATCAAAATAAATGTTTGAAAATGAATTGAAATGACAAACCTTGACTTCTTCTGGTGCGAGCAGTGTAGCATTACTAGCGCTTACTGGAGCCACTTCCTCCATTGTGACAGATGGCAGGTTAGACACCACTTTGACCTCGGGGACGGGCTGTGGACAAAGGGAAACAGGATTGTTACATGTATATGCATTTGTTACATTTTGTTTTACAAAGTAAGGCAAGCAATGTTCAAGTCCAGCTTGATGTGGCCTTACACATAAAATACAACACCAGTTACTTCTAGGGCTGAGTATCGTTTGATCATTTTCCATCCGGATATCTCGAATCGATAATACAAAGATATTTTACTTATTTTGATAATTTGTGTGAATAAAAACTTTAAAAGCCTAATTGGACCAACTATGTTTCTATAAATGACTACTGCTAATTTCTCTAGAATATTCATGATATAAACATTCTGTTTTCTTAAAATGACCGTCTGTCATGACAAGAATGATTATTTATTGTATTTTGGAAACATCCAAATAAATGATTTAAACACTCTTCCACTCCACAGTCAGTTACTTTACCAAATATTCATCATTCACTTTTCAAAATCTCAATATTTAAACATATTTGGTGACTTTTAATCAGTGCTGTCAGCAGGCAAAACTTACGGGTTTAGGTGTGAAGTGGAAGTTAGAGAGAGCGTCCAACTTCAGGAAGAGTGTGTCCATAAGCTTTTGAATTTCGACATGAGATGGTTCCTCCACCTCCTCTGTCTTTTGCTGAAATCAGAAAAAAAAAGTTTTAAATGGATGCAGCACAGATGTATGTTTGACAGGGCAGCAGTGAAAGCAAGATAAAAGTCAAACCTGGTTCTGCTTGATGTATTCTTGCTCGTAGATTTCTGCTAGACTCTGCTTGCTCTTCTCGTGGTCCAATGTTAGCCTCTTCTTGTACTCAAACACCTCTTCTTTGGGTTTCTCCTTGCGGACCACATCATCAAATGCCTTACAGAAACACAAGTCAAAGGCACTGGTTTATATTGAGGCAACAAAAAGACCATATATTTACCCAGACAATATAAAGAGATGAGTTATGGTGACTAACCTGGTCTTTAATTCTCTGTTTGATGATGTCTTCAAGCTGAAGTGTGGTTTCTTCTGTCATACTAGGGGCTAAAAGAGAAATAGCAAACGGAAAGATGAAGAGCCGGGCCTAGTTGAAGGCGAAGAGATGGAGATACAAGCCTTTTTTTTTGGTTTACCATTGATCCTCATGGGGAACGTCAACTCTGCCTAACAAGTGTGAGGAGTTGGAGGCGCTTGTGAAGAACGAGCAGGATTACTGTGAGTGTAGTTTCATGTGTTTTCACAGAGACTAGGCTGAAGCAATACCTTCCCTGACTCCTGTGTGGAGTTACCCGGTTTCACTGCGGTGCCACCGGACAGAGATGCAAAAAATACCTAATTTTGTTCTCAACAAATTATAAAATGTACAACATCTACTGTGAGGGGGCAGAGCTGCCTCGTTCTCCCCCGGAGGCTCAGGGCCTTTGATGTATGCAGTGAAATTTTACACATGTTTATCAGTCAGTGGTGGTGAGTGTCATCCTATATGCTGCTGTCTGCTGGGGACGCAACTACCAGACAAAACACAGTGGCTGAACAAGTTTTTTAAAAAGGCTGGCGCTCATGTACTGAGGCTCACTGCAGCATCCCAGGTTTGAATCTGACCGGCGGCCTTTTCTGCATGTTGTCCCCCTTTCTCTCTCCCCTTTCACTCCAACACTGTACTATCTGAATTAAGGCAAAAAGGGCAAACAAATAACTAATAAAAAAAAGGTTGGCGCAGTGCTTGATACTCAGTGTGGACACACTGGGGAAGGTGGTGAAAAGGTCTGGGTCACCCTGAACAATGTCAGCCACCCTAACCAGAAAAGCAGCTGCAGCAGGAAGCTCATCTTGCAGCACAGAATTTCCCCTTGGGGATGAATAATCAATCAATCCACCCACCCAGCCATCTTTCTTAAAAAACTTAATTAAACAATATAAACAAAACCTCAGTGTGAATAATTCTATTATTCCAAAATAACAGTTTTCTGCCAACATGATAGTACAACACAAAAGAAAAGTAGTCACTGACCCATCCTGCATGTCTGCTCAAACTCCACATCTTCTTCCAGCATGCTGTTCTCTGGACGGGTCTGTGCGGTCACCTCTCCGGACAACTGCCAGGGCTTCTGGTCTAGAGCTGCTTTCTCCAACTCCTCGATTTTCTCGGACATCTGCGGGTTAGAAAACAATATTGCCATTAGCAGGCAGCCAGACTGAAATCAGCCATGCGCTAAAACAACGCAAGGGGTTGTATTGATGGGGGCATTTGCCTCCGGTACCAGTGAGACATTAATCACAATCCAAGAAGTCCAGTTTGAGGAACAGATCCATGAATTTGAAAGATTTCCAGATCCTTTCAGACATGTACCCCTTTAATCTGATGGCCAATTAACATGGCCTGAATAAGTGACCTGGGGTCTCATTTGTAAAACAGTGTGTAGGATCAACACACGCATGTACACTTCCTCATTTGTATGAAAAAAAAAAAAAAAATTAAGTGAAATTAAATGTGAGAGAGAAATAATTATTTAATTTCTACCATCTGGGTTCAATTCACCACCTCACAATCTGCATTTCCAATTTTCCCTGTCACCATAATGTGTGAATGCACAGGGTCAGGGATTCCGTTTAAGTGTGATCAAGAAGCTAGGGTTGGGTAAAAAAAAAATGCAATGCTTTTCAGGTCCCAACAGAAATGTGTCTTGAGTACTGAAAAAAGTCCAGAGACGAAACTCGGCACAAAATACCAGATTCTTACACATCTTCCCTCGAAATGATTAAATATTTTACAACTGAAGCATTCACTTTATTTCTTGTTAGATATATTTATGTTATTTGGTTTATCAGAAAAAGGAGGTTTGTGGAAAAAACATTTGGATATTCCTCAACGTGAGGAGTAAAGTATTGGATATTGAACTTGTGTTTTTGGAACAATGCTCAGTGATGCTTGTAGGGCTTATTTTAGCTATGCGGTCTGGGAAATCGAAAGAGCAACATTTTAAACTTTGATTACCTTTTCTTGCCGTTTCTCAAATGATGACTTTGACTCAGATTTCGCTGTGCTCTGAATCTTTCCTCCAAAAATGTCCTCCACGTCCTCTCCCTCACTGTCCTCGTCCCCAGAGAGGTTAAAGGTCACTTTCTTATGAGATCCTTTGGTCTCTTCATCCCTGGCAAAGGACAGACACAAACAGGCTGGAATCAACCATATGTGCTTCCCCTCAACTAATTATACAAATACATAATTTTATTGACACTTACTCATCGTCACCCTCCTCTTCATCATAATCATCTTCCTCATCCTCCATTTCTTCTCCACCTTCTTCATGGCTTTCATCCACGCTGTCATTCTCACCATCTGACTGGTCATCTGGTTTGGCTGGTTCCCCATCCACAGCATCAAAGAAGTCCTTGTACTTCAGATTCCTTGTGCTCTTTGTCTAAAAATATAAACCATAACCATATACTTCCTGTATTCTGTGGAATCAGGATACAATACAATGTGAGAAAAAGGGATAAAATACATACAGTGATTTTCTTTTTCTTCTGGGTAGAAAGTATTTGTTCCAAGTCGAGATCTTCGTCCTCATCAGAGGCCAGGTCCTGAAAATAATCTAGCTCATCTTCGTTCTCAGCCTCCTTTCCCTCTCGTTTGTCCATAACATCAAGAAATGACTCCATCTCTGACAATTTGAAGAATGTATCATCAACCTCAGAGGGAACCACCTTTGTTTTGGAGCCTTTCCTTCCAATCTCCTTCTTCTGCTTCTCTCGCTTCTCCAGAGCATCCACATCAAAATCTAAATCAGAGTCCTCATCTGAGAAATCCTCTGCCCCATCCTCAGCCATTTTCTTAGACTGTCTGTGTGGTTCCTCATCTTCTTCAACACCATTTTCATCATCAGTCTCTACTTCTTCCTCTGCAATATTCTCTTCTTCTTCTTCCTCCTCCTCTATCAGCACTGTTAAGGTCTCATCTGACAAAGCCTCATCAGCTGCATTTTCAAAGTGTTTCATCACAGCATTGTTCTGTAACTCCAGTTCCTGCCAGATCTGCTCTTCATCAAAATGTTCCACGACCAGCTGAGCCAACGGGCTGCCTTTGTAATGTGCAGGCTCCTGAGCTTTGTGGAGGTCATACAGGGTCTTCGTGAGCGAGGTAAAGTCTGTTGCCACACCATCTTGAAGGCTGAAAGGGTGGAAACACACAATCAGTATTGGCAAGTCAGGTTTATTATTACAAGCAAGAAGGTGTTTTTTTATTTTATTTCTCCAAATCCCACCCATGAAGTTGGGTGGAAGTCTGTGGTGTGCTATCATCAATGTCAGTGTGTGTACATGTACTCAACACAACAATATAATACATGTAGCTGTGGTACCAAGTATTACTGTTACTATCACCATACATTGCACTGCTAAGTCTTGTGACAATAACAATAATCACACGTAGAGTCAAGTCCTGCATCTTATCAAGGCATTTTGATATACAAGTTTTGTAGCAGCTGGTTGTGTTGCAATATATCACGTTTCATAACCACACCGTCCTTTTCACGCGCTGCATTTTGAAAAAAGGAGTAGATGCAGGCTAGTTGTCTTCTGTGGTTATTGATAAACACATCACACCTTTTCTAACTGCATCAAAATGTGGTTTCTACACAAGTCATCGGTCTGAAAACATGCAGTTACCATGACATGGAATAGGTACTGTAAAACACACAAACCAAGATCCGAGAGGGTGACAGCCTGCTGCCCCTTGAGATGCTAACGCTAAAAGTGCATGCAGTTAGCTTTAGCTAACGGTTAGCTAGTTCAAGCGATTCACTTCAAACCCGCGCAAATAACATTTACCAGCTTTTTAACAACAACAGAGACAGCAAACACTCGCCTCAGGAAGTTCTCTGGCTGTGCTGTGTTGGCATTAATCTTCTTCACACACTCCTCCAGCACGCTCCACACATCTCCTTTAGCCATGATTGTTTCTCCCACATGGGGCCCGACCGTCTATGTGTCACAGGTAAACAGGCTCAGAGAGAAACTTTTCCGCTGCGGTTTTTGGTTCCGACATACAAACATGGCGTCCGCCGCGCTGAAGGTTGCAGGTTGGTGTTGACAATTATTTAACTAGTCAAGACATGCTTTAATAAGGTGGTCCTCCTCGTTTTTTTTTTATTGTCAACCACGAAAGAAGGCTCAACCGTTGCTGAACATTAGCTGCGTCACACAAAGTTACTGTCCTTATTTACATAATGTGTCTGTCTTGGTGCAGCGTTTGGGTAACATTACATATCACTGTGTATTTAAGAGTACAGACTCTTATGTTCCCCAACGTACAGACGTTTTCTTCAATTTGTTATGGTAAAAGTGAACTTTGTGAGACCGTAAAACCCTAAAACCTTTGACGAATGTCACAGCTGTGTTATTTGCATAAACGTACCTCTCTGTAACCTACGGTATGTATGTCTATCAGTCATTAAACAAATGTACATTTAGGGCATTTAGCAGCCGCTAAACATACAAACGCTATGCAGCTAGACATTGTTCAAAACAAACCATTTTTATAAATTTAGTGGGGAAAGGCAGGTTCAATTTGGGGAAATGTTGCACAATGCAGCTAGAATGTTTCCATTTTTTGGTGCAACCATTAAAAAAACATGTCTTGGTTCACTCTGTAAACATCACACAGATTAACTCAACTTGTTGGCACAAGCTGGTACATAATATATTGTTTTTATAGCCTTTATTATAAGACAATATGGAATAAGACTAATGTGCCACAACTAATCTCACTGTATTTTTATCTGTTCATCAGTGGCAGGTCTTTCACGATGTTCTCGTCTCACGCTCCCGTGGGCACATTCGATGACAGCACCCTTCCATCAGGGCGTTCCTGGATCACTCTGGAAGCTGGGGAGGCTGAACCACATTGCCATTGCGGTCCCTGACATGGAGAAGGCCACGGCTCTTTATAGGGACGTGCTGGGGGCCACAGTGAGTGACAAGGTGCCCCTGCCTGAGCATGGCGTCTACACAGTGTTTGTGGAGCTCGGCAACACTAAGCTGGAGCTGCTCCATCCTCTGGGGGAGAAGAGCCCGATCGCTGGCTTCTTACAGAAGAACAAGTCTGGGGGGATGCACCACATTTGTATTGAGGTGAGAAAGCATTGATAGCATGGGATTATGCTCAGTGGACACCTTATCAGGTACACCAGGAGAGCATCCCAAGTCTCTCAAATTGCATCCACGTTTCCCTCACTAAATTATTTGTTGGTATACATGTAAGTATACATGCTGCACTCAGGAATTATCAGCCTCATGCGATGGAATAGAAATGACGATCTGTAAAACATGTTTTATATCCATAATAAAACTTAATGGGGGAAATAACAGACCATAACAAGATAGCATTTTCTAATGAATCAAGTTATTGATGTTCCTTTTGTTGTTCTGACTTACAATTAACACAGATGATTACCTAGACAGTGAATCAGAAAACAATTACAACTTGTAGTGACACTTTTGAGTTGTATCAGTTATCTCTCTTCACTCCGGTATAAAAAGATGAGACGTTGAGATGTATCAGATCAGTCCAATGAGCCGCTGCGTCAAATCCATAACTAATATGTTACAAATGTTACATTGCTAAGATGCTCTTTTGGGTCTGGAGACACAGAATTCCACCTTTTATCTTTAAGTAGAAGACTTCCAGGGCTTTCACAGCTGAAGTGTTTAGTGTAGTTAAAGGGAATATCGGTGGAGTTGTACATTTGGTTGGTTCCTCAGTGTGAGCTGAACAATAATTTATTCAATAGCCCAACCGATAGATGGATCCATCAGCATATTAGGGATGTATAATGACTGGTGTGTGTGGACCAATAAGTAACAATCGTCACATAAATGTATGCAGCAATAGTAGATTCATACAGTTTGTCCACCAGAGAGCGCTGACCCCCTTTATGTGTGAACTGTTAAACAGCCCAGACAGAACAAAACAAAACATTTTTATGTGTTTATGTCAAACACAAACTGTTCAATCTCTAATTTATTGTTACGGGAGTAAAGCTACTTACAGCATATACAAACAGCAGTTGCACATTTAAAACTTATTTGATACTTTTCTGTGCATTAAAGATTGTGAAAGTGTCTTATCAGACTAACCGACATTAGAAAGGGAATGAACATTTTTCCTCTTGTTTGCAGGTAGACGACATTAACGCTGCAATAGCAGACCTGAAAGCAAAGAGCATCAGAACTCTGTCAGCAGAGCCGCGGATCGGTGCTCACGGGAAACCGGTGATGTTTCTCCATCCTAAAGACTGTGACGGTGTGCTGGTGGAGCTTGAAGAAGCGTGAACTCTTCAGTCGGGGATTGTGGGAGCTGTTAATTCAACATTTATATATTCCAGAGTCAGTTTGATAACAAATATTGATTTGGGAATAATTCCTTTATTGAAGTACTCATTTCAGAAAGGTGGTTCAAAATTCTGTTTTCTACTTTTCTGTTGTGTTGGGAATAAATTACAGTGTGGTGTGTATTTGCATATGGAGTTAGGAGTTTGAATCATCTTTACTCCACTATCCTAAAACAACAACATATATTAGGATGACTACATTACAGTATACAATAAATGCTGCATGGAGAAAATACTAAATCATTTTTTTAAATATTTAGAATGCTGCTCCATTTGATGGATCCACCTTAAGTAAGATATGTAAAAAGGCAGTACTGTGTTTTATGTCATTTTAATACAGAATGTGATGTTTGGGAATTTATAATAAGAACAAAGCGTTCACTTTTACATAATACTTACTTACTACCCAGCCCAAAGAAACCAGACTAACTAGGCAAACGAGTTTGTTCTTACCAAAACAAATGGGTTTGGTGTGAAAGCACCATCAAGTGCTCAGTCTTTTAGGTGAAACATGCTCAAGCTCCTTGTACGTTGTCGAGTACAGCACAGAAAGTTAGACATTTTCTTGGCATGCAGTATACACAGCACGTCCTGTATACATTTTTTCTTCTTTATTAAAGTTGATTTGTTATTTAAAACCATGCCCCTACATCATCATGAGAGGAGGTGACAGTTGTAGCAACCATCAGGCAACAACAGTCTGTGATCACAAACTCATGGTGACGCAGGTCAACGCACAAACATTTAATTTACACTTGCTATAAAGCGATGACTTAATTTCTTTAATAAGCCTTCTATATGGTCCACATAATCAACGTATACGTAACTTTTAATACTAGTCTGTGGAACCACTGATTGGAGGTCGTAACAGTCTGTAAAATATTCTGGCACCAAAGTGGCAATTTGCTAATGCCTTGAGACGTGAACTCCAGATGATCATAATTAGTTTCACGTCAAGCTACTTATTTTGGATTTTTGTAATATATTTTTGAGAGACCACAGGCTCTGAGAAAAACAGTCATTATGTCCTTCAAATTCAGATAAACATTGTGATTATTTCTTGATTACCAGTCTCTGTTGTCTCCGTCAACTTCCAAAATGTTTTGCCAATAACCAAAAACACGTAATTTGTAAAGATATAAAAATAGACCCTACAATAGAGGTCTCAAGTTTACGACAGGTGTCAGCTGTCAGCCTAGTTCTGTTTTCTCTGGTAATGGAAGTGAAACAGATCATTAGTGCTACACATTTTTGAGTGGCAGAGTTTTGCCGTTTTTCAAAACAGAGCTTAACTATTCAAAAGGTCTTCTGTTTAACATTGAGAGAAGGAAAAAAAGAGACTTATCAGAATCCAGAGGGTTCATTTTAATCGTTTGATTAACAGCTCCTGGCATAAAACAAAGCAAATATATAGTAATGACGTAGGAATAGCTGACGACAGAGAGAGAAGTGAAAGACAAGAGTGGACTTTGAATGGAATATATCGCAACTCTGGGAACAGGGAATTAGTGACTAACGTAGAGTAAATGGCAATAATAACATGAGTGACATTAAAGGTTTAAATGACTACTCAGTAGCATGCAGATGGCTTTATACTTGGAGAATATTTGAAAGCGTGATACAAATATACATATGGAGAAAGCTTTTGTTAATGTGATGGATTTAGCTGCTTTCTTTGCCCAGGGTGTGTTTGTCAAACAGGTACTCGGCCATGCCGCTCTGAGGAGCTCCCATGCGGCGCAGATTGGTGACCCAGTCCGCCAGTTCTTTGATGGACTTCACCTGCTCATCCAGGAAGTGTGTCTCGATGAAATCACACAACTGAAAGGAAGAGAAGGAGATCAAATTAGAGCCGAAACACACTCTCACTGAGTTTCTGTTCACTACATTTTTACAAACGAACCAAAAGGTGTCAACATGGAGTTATTTAAATCTTGAGAATTTGGTCTTCAGGTTCTCTGGAACTAAATGTGATATAGAGAATCCATTACTCACATGTGAGTCATTGTGTTCGGCGCAGAGCTTGTGCAAGTCCAGCAGGGACTGGTTGACGCTCTTCTCAAGCTGCAGGGAACATTCAAGGGCCTCAATTCCACTGCCCCACTCATCCCTCTCTGGCTTCTGCAATACAAAGCAGGTCAGGGAAACAGTGAGACACTTATTAATGAGAGGTGGGATGCCAGTAGCCTGACCCAGACAACAACCCTTCTGATAAAAAGGTTGAGTGGGTTTGCAGTTTAACGTTTAACGCGTTGCGTTTGTGTGTTGGTGAAAGATAAGCAGCGAGGCCCACTCACACCCTTTGTATCGTTTTGGCCTTATGTCGCCCTCCCAACATGTGCTATACGATAGCCCTCATAGGACCACCACTGTACCTTGACGTCTTGTAGGAAGATCCTCCCCCCCCTCTGGTTCTGTAGTTTCATCAGCTTCTCAGCGTGCTCGCGCTCCTCGTGTGACTGGTTACGGAAAAACTTGGCAAAGTTGTGCAATGCCAGATCATCCCGGTCAAAGTAGAATGCCTGTGAGGAGGAAAGAAGGCAATGTTTGTGTTTTAAAAAAAAAAAAATGTCCTGAAATGTGGCTGAAACGTAACTCATAGCGTTTAGCTGCCAGGATCAATACAAACAGCTAAAACCAGCTAGGCACGCAGAGTTTAATTATTATATATTATTAGTGATTATTATTATAATTCAGCTATGAAGACAACAATATAATTACAGTAGCTACCTATATTATTGTGAACATAGAGCTGCGTGTGGGATCGGTAAGCTTCCTCAAGTGAAGCATGTTTTTTAAGGTCGAGCGATGCACTCTCTCCCCTTTCTCTGAACATAATCTCTAAAAGGAACTTCAACCTTTGTTTTATTACCTAGGCACACAAGCCCCCAGTTGCACAACCTGGTATCAAACACATACACTGAAAAGCTTGCTCACGTGGTTATCAAGTTATTTTTACTGAAAACAGCTTCTCTGATGGTGTTTTTTATTTAACAAGGCAGTAGGCTGCCTGACAACCATCATCCACCCACCCACATGAAGCCCACCCAGCTCAGCAGTTACATAACCACAATACAGTCTGGATAATGATGACTAGAATCACTTCTCAATAATAACTGGTACACACAGTTCCCCTTATCGTTCCAGCTGCTGTTTAGATATTTCTCTATCCACCTATTAGACTCACCATAGACAGGTAGGCGTAGGAGGCATACAGCTCCAGGTTGATCTGCCGGTTGATGGCAGCCTCGCAGTCCTGGTGGAAGTTCTGTCTCACCTGGGAACTCATGATTCTGAAACATAGCGTAAAAAAACCCATCACAAACAAAACTCAAAAAGACACACCGCATATGTGTGTGAAACAAAAGGCATGTTTGATCTGAAACGATGGGTTCATTTTCAGAAAATGAGTAAGCATTTTTGATAAACGATGAATTAAGTGATTTCTCAAGCAATCCTGAAAAACATTATGTGGCTTGAGCTTCTTTTAAATGGTTTTACCAAATATATACAACAATATAAGGAGTATTTTAATAATAATAATAATATAATATTTACTGGCCGAGCCTCTGATGCTGTGAGGAAAAACTCAGACGTGAACAAACAATTTACATAAAATGGACAAAAAGAAGAAGAAGAAAAAAAAAAGATTATGCCAATCGATGGGCCCAACCTTCCTGGTTGGGTTTCATCGCCGCATAGCACACTGCACCAGACCTATTTATTACCTCGGTGCCACTGGCTTGGAGGCTACTTATTCCTGTAAGAGGGAACATACTGCCAGAAAACCAAATCAACTTGGCAGTGTGTTTCTCTGAACAGCCCTAATATATATGATACAGTTGCGTCCAACACCGCACGAAAGGAAGAGTTAAGGAAATACCGACTGTGTAAACGTACAGCACTATAACGGTGTTGTGTTTGGTGTTGTTCGGCCGTTATTACGCAGCAGACGGAGAGATGACTGCGCCAAGGCCACACTGGCGGCAAGGAGATAAACAACTGCACCACCGGGAGCTAACGTTACTTCACCCGGCTGAACCCACAGGATGTCGTCGCAGGGGTAGCTCCGTCGGCGACAGGAAAACACACATACATGACATAGGCTGAGAGGTGAATTCTTACCGGATCTCAGTGGCGGATCTTCTTGTGAGGAGGTCGAAAAGCTGCCCGAGTGTCTCGTGCTGTTAGCAAAACAAACAGCTACCTTTCAAGCTAAACGTGTTCGGGATAACGTAGTTAACTGACGGTTCTTTTTATTTACCGTGGTTTAAAATTGATTTGATTGTTATCGATAGTTTGTCTGAAAAATTAAAGCGATTATCGGAGTTAGGAAGACAGTTGAAAGGTTGCCGTTCAAGCACTGTTGAAGCAGGTAACCTTCTCTGTCCGCTACGAAAGAATCGACTGATACAGATAGTACGGCCCGTGACGTCACTGCCCGGAAGAGGGCGGGACCACGAGCCGCCCCCTTTTATTATTTATTTAGTGGTGTAAAGTAACAACAAGTGTAGCATTAAAGCCTTACACATGATCACATGAATTGATCTAATACAAAATCCCAAGTTTACATCAGAACAGATAACTAAGAATATCCATACGACATCCTCTATCCTCACCCTTCAGTAGGAAAAAAACGGCTCACTTAGCTCACTACCATGACTGCGTTGAACACAGCATGACTCAGCTCATTTTGAAAACTTGGACACTTGGCGATTAAGTAACAGTCTTATTGTCACACACCAGGACATGACTAATTGTCTTACTGAGACATAGGTCAGTGTAAATGTCCTGTTCAAAGTCCATTGTGTAACATAGTTTAAACTTATTATATCTTTGACGAGGCAAACAAGGATTACAGGCAACTCAGGTTCACATGTCCACTGTATGGCTCTTGATTGTAATCATCTGATTAACTGTAATTTTACTTAGGCATTGGCTCCATGTCGTACTCAGTGGTCACAATGACTAAAGAGTTTTGATGCATTTGAACAAGTGTGTATGGGTTAACTTAGATGTAGAGGGACTAAACAAAGTTAACCAAATTAAAAAAATACGAAATCAAATCAAATGAAACACTGCGTCTGTGATAGACTGGCCACCTGTCCAGGGTGAGCCCTGACGTCATCCATTGTCAGCTGGAGCTTCAGCCCGCCCCGCCGTGACCTCAGGATAAGCGGTTATAGATAGTGGATGATAATGTTCTGTTTTTGTAAATATATCTATAACTATATACACTAGACATAACTGTATGAACAAGAGGTTGTTTATTGCCTTGAATAGGTTCCAGTAGCTTTCGTAGGTTGAGACATCACCATGATATCCATATCTAATGTCAGATATTCTCCATTTAGGGCTTGTTAACATTGGAGCAACACTAAAGTAGATGTTGGTAACTCAGTCCTCTATTAGGAATGAAATAGTTTTCCAACTCATATTCAGGTGATCATTTTCAATTAAAATGGGGTGGCAATAAAACATTACATTTTGACCTAAAGTTTAATATCTGGTTAAAGCAACACTTAAAAACGTTTCCTCTTCGGTCCCCCTACAGGTTGGAAGCGGAATTGTCCATTACTGCCGTCGTAAATAATTTAGCCTACCGCAGCCTACCGTCCCACGCACGTTATTTGTTTGTATGCAGAACCGGCTCTGGAAACGATGAGCGATTTGAACGATGTCCAGTGACAAGATAGAGCAGCTAACGCCTTAGCTAAGATTAGCTAACATGAGCCATAGAATAGTTACATATATATTAGCACAATAGCTAACGCCTTAGCTAACATGAGCCAATAAAATAATCGACAATATATTGTACACAGATGCACACAAAAAAATGATTACCGGTATTATTTATTTATTTAGTCCAGCAACAACAAAGCCAAGTCACCATCCGTCTTGCATTTTGTTGCCTCCTTCAGCTCTCACCAACGAGTGTGACCCGGTCCGATATACACTCTCATTCGAGATCTTTCTTTGTCATGCTCCCGTTTTCTTTTCTTCGCCTCATCGGACATTATACTCATTTTCTTTGCAGGCTCTACCATGACGCCAATTTAAAAACTACCTAGCTGCAAGGTATCTCCCACGCACCTGCCGGGTGTTCTCCCACTGATCTCTACGCAGAGCCTCCTGCCTTAAAGTAGTCTCATTAGAACTACAAAAACACTACCCGACGAGGCAAAGTTACATAGTGCGGTTACAGCTGATAGAGGGCCACAGAGCGAATGCGGAAGTGCCGTTCACCTGGTTTTGAGGTGGTGAACCACTGAAACTATTTTGGAAACATTATTTTAAGGCACCAAAAACTCTTTCGTGTTGCTTTAATAGTGTTGCTATTGGGAAGTTTGATTTAGTCAGTTGCAATTCAAATTTGCTATTGAAATTAAATACCTGTTATTCATGCATTTTGAGGCTGTTGTAAATAACTGATATGCAGGATGTTGACCCTTGAACCATATATATTGTGCTTCATCAATTTCCCTGATTGCCGTTAACACCAAAACCCTCAGATTTCACCAAAAGTATTGGATGGCTTTGAAGTGAACCATCATATTTCATCATATTCCTCAGATTCTTATAAATGCACATAACTGGGTATCATAGGTCAACCTTAAGTGTATGTACATTCTTTATGGAAAAACTAAAATAATTTTGTCTCAAGTTCAAAGCCATTTTGCTTTAAATGTATTGGACCCATCACTCAAAACCAGCAGATCACCTGCATGCGATGTTTTCATAGCATAGCAGTACATAATGCAGTTATTAGCATGACAACAGTCTGCTGTGGGGATCAATGTTTATCTCGGATAATAAAACACTGTGTCAAAAATAGAGAGGCTACACTACAGCATCTTGTACATCTATGGATGAAGCCAAATACAAAAACAGCAGCGCCATCTGCTGATCACTAGGCTCAATTACATGATTTATGAGTAACTAGCCACAATAGCTTGATGGTTGCTCTGGTGTCCAACAGCACAATTACTGCCAGTAGTGCTGAATGTACATAGTACAATTCATATCTGACTTTCACACATTAAGTCTTGGGATGTAAGTGGTTGCTTTATAATCTTTTAGGACGCAGATCATATTTTACCCACTCAGTGACACCATTTCTACCTTATTAAATATCAGTAACAGTAGATCTACTAGGACATTCTGCAGTAAAAAAAAAAGAAAAAGGAATTTAAAATAGTTTGGTGTTTGTTTTTTATAAATTTTATTCATGGTTGGAAAAGTTTAGTCGAACAGGCCGAATCCCATGTCATCATCGGACTCCTCAGACTCCTCTTTCTTCTCTTCTTTCTTCTCCTCAGCAGCAGCAGCAGCAGCTGAAAAACAAAAACCACTTGATATAATTCCCCGTTATAGTCACCATGACATTTAAGAAAAAGCTAAGCTCATGAGATCACTATGAAAAGGAATGCAATCATTGACATTTATGTTCATTTAATTTTCAATTCATTTTCTCATTTAAATGAGAAATTGTTGTCACTGGTTTTCCTAATGACAGGTTATGACAGGTTTATCCAAAATAACAAGCACCAACACCATCCATCGTCTACCGCTGGAGCCAATCCCAGCTAGGCACAAACATACCATAAATAATATCTATAATACATGACCTGTATCCACCAGGTACATTGTTTCAGATTAGAATTATGTAGACATTTGAAATTAAATTATAAGAAAAAGTAACAACTAACGGATTTGGTTGTATAAAAGCATATTTAACATACAAGGCAATGGAGAAGACGGTGTGCCAAGTGGCATTGATGCGGACAAATAACGTGCTAAGCGGCAAAGCTTACCTGCAGGGGCAGCAGCTCCACCTGAGCCAGCAGCCGCAGAGCTGGCAACAGCACCGCCTGAGGGCACGCTGGCCAATTTACCGTAACCTGAGGGGACGAGTTGGCAGAGATCAGCACAAGTGACACTCGGCAACAGAGGTCAGACAGCATGTTGTTATCATTAGATATAATTTGGCAATTTAGTTAGTAATTCTGACATTGCTTAAATGTAGTCTTTGAAGCCTTGAAGTGGGAACTTGTTTAAGCTATTTAATCATTTTAGCAAACTGAAAATACCATCAATTGCTTCCCACTGCCATTATAAATGGACCATTGTCACACACTCCAAGTTATAGTACGAAAACTGTGCTACTCATTGTCAAGTCAAAAATCATCCCTTCACAGGTACAAACACTCACCTGTGGCAATCACCTCCTCCACATTCTTGCCTGTGAGCTCAGTGATGACCTGTTGAGAGAAATCAAATTTGTCAATATCACAAAAGCAATGACCAGAAGAAAAATCTGCTGCCACAACATCAGAAACAGTCGTAGACGACTCTGTACCTTGTCCAGGCGTGTGCCGTCGGCCTCAATGCCAACACTTTCCAGGATCTTCTTGATGTCCTTGGCCTCAGGGTTTCCATTGCCACCCAGGGCAGCGAGCAGGTAAGCGGCAACGTAACGCATCCTGTCAAAATACCAGGAAGGTTTCAACTGTGAGTACATGTGTAAAAAGATGTTTATGTTTGGCCAACTTTCAACATTTTTAATAAATCTAAATTAAGAGTAATTTATTCACTGAATACATTCTGAGACAATACAAATGAAAGTAAAAAACATCTCTTTACTACATATTAAGTCCAAAATCAGGTTGAAGAATTCCATTAATTAAACCAAAATAAATAACTAGTTACCAAAAATGACAGTTGCAAACATTTCCGATCTGATCTACTGTGATGTTTGGTTCACTAATAATTCATTAAATGTTTCTGCATACATCTTAATTACAGGTGCATAATGTATTTAGGCAAAGATAACATCCCTTTCACTTAACAAAACCAGTCTTTGAGTATAATAACGTAGTGTAACGTTAAATTATACAACACATACTGGTGCTGATTTTCTGACCGTACACACAGGAGATGACGAGGTAACATTACAACATCTGAACATCCATTAAGCTTCTAGGTGGATTTCATCGGGAAAAAACGTTTAAAGTGTGGCTAATAAACTAGTTTTACACCCATGCGGGGACGTTAACGTTAGCTGCCGTTAGCTTAGTTAGCCGCCACCGACGTCGCGGTGATGAAAATCTGTTAATATTGCTTAAATGCTGCTCTTTAATATTTTTTCTGTTACTGGGATTGAACATGTAGTTGTTTAAAACGATACACCGCGTGTCCTCCCTGTGATAAATCCATTTATTATATCATTAAAATAGACTCACTTGAGCTAGTCGGGGAACGCGTGTTCACTTCGAGGTTAGCACGGACAGAAAGGAAGTTACGTCACAGGAAGAGGGCGGAAGAAACCTCGCTTCTTCTTCGCATTCAATAAAATGCAGGAAACATGTACGTCGCCACCTGCTGTTCCAGAGTGTGTAACGTAATCCGTGCACCTCACGATAAACCCTCCATTAAACCACTGATGTGAATATATCATTGTGCAGTTATTATTACATTTTACCACCTTACACCATAAGAACCGACAACTGTTGCATAAGATGTATTATTTCAAAAAAAGAAATAATCTAATAACAAATCTAAAGAAAAAGCTACCATCTTCTGCATTACAACAATTGCTGGTATGGAGTCCTAATTGATTGTGCCATAAGTTATTAGTAACATCTATGCTTTTCTTCTAAGAAAAGTCAAAATGTCTGCTGTGAAAAAGGCTTCTAAAGCGAATAGCGATAAACAAATGAGTGCTTTGATGCGTGTCAGGCTGCTCCCTCTCAGTCGACTAGTCACTCTTTTTGGTGACTAAGATGTTTGGAAATAAAAATGAAACTTTGAATTCAAACTTTCAATTGGAAGTCCATTGTTGGAACGGCCATGACGCTCTCACCGAGTCTGTTTCCTTCTTACTTTCAATACAATAAAGGCAAGACGGTGAAAGAGGAGCGTTAAGGAGGAGGGAAATCATTGATTTGACTGCCTGCAGCAGAGCACGTCAACAAGAGTGAGTCAGATGTGTCAGAGAATAATAAGAATTCTATCCATTGATTGATTGGAGGGTTCACGCCTCCAACAGCATCACAGCAAGAATGTTTCAGTCCCTGCTACATCAAAACGAGGGTGTCCCATTGTTGTTTGCTAAAAGAGAAGCCAAGTCTTCCATGTTTGTAACAAAACTTGAGCTGAAGGTACGAGACATGCCTGTAAAGGTCTAACTGTTTGGACGATGAAGGGATGGGATCACACGTGTAGCTGAACCAAAACGGAATGATGATCATAAAAAGACGCCAGTCATACATTTAAGCAAGTTTATTCAGTTTAGAGTCCAACTATTATTTTGTTCTACATCACAACATTTTACATTCCACATCAATGTAACACAGTTAATCGGGTAAGAAACCGGAACTCAAAATAACACAACACAGCCTACAGGTAATACTCCTCAACAAGCACGGAATAAAACGCTTCAAAACATTATCAAAGTTTTTCACAAACATTGCAAGTTTGGTCTAGAAAGAAAAGAAAAATCAGTCCAGATGTCGGAAGAGAAGTGCCGACGTAGGACGGTTCACCTCTGGAGTCTGGACTCCCACAGTCGGGTGATCCCCGTCCTACAGCGGCGCGGCTGTTCAGACACGCGTGGCTGATATGGCCCTGGTACACAGTCAAAATGGAAGTACCAATTATTCCTGGTATTTGTTTTTAGGAAAATCACATATAAAAATTGAGAAAAATATCAAAAGAAAGCTATTATAAAAAATACTCTATTGACCATTCCAATACTTAGACAAGGAAAACAGGTAGAAAGTTGAAGGGTACGTCACAAAACCTTTGCAACCAAGTGAGACGATGGTCAGTGACATTCAGTGGAGAGCGTGATTGTGCAACATCAGCACCAAGTCTCATTACATGTTTTCCTGATTTACTATTCATGTGCGCAAGCAGTGAATCCAGCGAGCTAAAACACAATGAAGCCACAAACTATACATTAGATTAAGACATTTGGAATTTAATGTACACCCAAAAATAAAAGTCTAGTCAAAGTAGCCTATGGAATGGCCTATTGCTAACCACGCTATTCTTCTACGCGTGTCCTGACAATCATTAATAAGATAGCAAGGCTATTATCAAATGGAGGTTTTCACTGCGACTGTTCGATGTGGATCCGTATGACAAACATTGTAAATGTCTGATGAGATGATGTAACTCAGTGCAGCGTTTCCACGCGTTTGTCCACACAGCCTTAAAGCAGTCGTTTCCATTAACATTCTGCAGTAGAATGACAACTATGGTCTATTGTACCATTAAAGGACATTTCAAAGTTTTTAAATGACCTTGCATAGATAATTGATTTTGCATTCGTTTTTTTTTGCAGTGCGTTTGATTTATTTTATACTTTCACTGTCCAAAAATTCAGCATTTTTCGTGAACGGTAATGGATTAAAAGAAGCAGACCCACTAAAATACAACTGGGCTTTGCACTCATCGTGTATTGTCTTTTCTTGCAATATTAAAGTAACATACATTCCGCTAAAAGATACCTTGCACTGGCTCGAGCGAGGATAATCCCTGCAGGTAAACCTGACATTTAAGGGAACAGCTGTAAGTTGACGTGGACAGTAATGACGGATAGTAATCAGACTTAACAAACCAAAGTAAGAATCCAAAGAGCGAAGTGTTTGCTTTTAAAGTTTACTTTAGCAAACAACACCCACTGACATTCACTTTCTTATGGGAAAAACTTTGCACTGATAATGATATAATCACTTTTCAAGTTTATAATTCGTTCTTTCTGGTTACTTAATCCATCTAACTCTACAGTTCAATAGAATAAATAATATCTTAATAAATCTAGGCAGATGGCTATTTTGTTGTCCCACAAACTGGAGTTGAGTGGATCATCAAAGAGTTTTAATATTGACATTTTCTTCATTTTCTCTTCGCTGGGAAGGCAAGAAAAAGTCTTTGAAGACTCATTTTTGTTTGAATTATACAATATTTGAAAGGAAACGACCTGCAGATTTGTTTGATTGACATTGTAGACACGGGTAGTATTTGGACTTCTCGATGAAGAAAGGTTTAAGCATTAATATCATAAGAAGCAACATTCATATGAAAAGCATATGAAAGCTAAACATGCATTGAACACTTTAAAACTATTAAAAAAACCACCTTTGTTTAGAAGTCTTGTAAACATGGGAGGAAAGCCTACATATACAGTATATTGGAGGTTATTGACACTGTTATGACATTAGTCTGCTTTAAACTGCATATCAGAAGAACTGTTTGGCAGTACTCAAGTGACAAAATGTTTGTCATTATCATTCTTATTTTAACATATTGTGCAGGTTGTATATTACAGAGTATAATAGTGCCATTAAAGGGTGGCTTTAATGGAGCAGAAATGATTGCGTGTAGTGACGATAAAAGAGAAATAACAAAAACATACCGTAATAAATCTGTAGGTCAGAAACTGTTTTAAGTGATTACTAAATTATTTAAATGTATGGGAGTACGCTCGTCTGTGAATTCAAGCATCGTGAAAGTAAATAATTTCAATTTAAAGTCATGTTTCTATACATCTTATGCCAACAACGGCGTCATTTTTATCTTTTATCCTTTAAAGATGTCAGACTATCAGGATTAGAAAAACGTGAATGAAAGGTTTCATTTAAGCCAAACTTTTTCTCTGCAAGACTTTGTTTGACAAAATGTCAAAAACAGACAGAAAATGAAAACATGCCAACGCAGCAGATTTACAGCAGAATCCCTAAATGCTATGTAAGGTCTGATTATGAAGTAGCCATATATCAGCCACGATGTCATTCTTCAAAACAACGATGAAAGCTCACATCAGGCATCATTGTGACCTCAAGAGATTATTCGATATTACAAATGTCTTATTTTTTATCACCGCATGATGCAAAAGAAGCAGTTTTTATTTTAGCATAAATCCAAGACAAATGTTACCTGGTGAAAAGGAAAACATGACATATAGTACATTGATTTATGTCAAGACAAATTAATCAGAAGCTGAACAGGTTTCTTGCTGACAGCATGGCATTTGCTTATGAAGGTTTATTACTTTGTTAAAAGTAGAAATATGAGTCTCTGTGGTGGCAGCAGTTTAGTTCAAAAGTTGCTGAGACCTCATTACATCACTTACAGTATCTGCTGAGCTTTTTATAGCGTGGTTGTGACGTTAGAAAACTTCAAAAGGTAAGCCCAGAAAAAAAAGATAATCCATCACTTTTGTTTTTTTAAGTGTCCTTTAGTGTTTCCCTTATTATCCAACATACAATTGTCTCTTTTTAAACTCATTAAAATGCTTATCAGAGCTTCCCTTCTCCAGACACGTCAGCAGAGAGCCAACAAAACTGCACCTTTTCCTAGTCTGCACAGTTAAAGGGTTTTTAAAAATATGCCTAAAATGTATTTTCAAATCAAATGATCTTTACGAATAATAGATACAGAGCATGTAGTGATTCCTGTCACAAGCATTTAATGGCCAGTGACTTTAAACCATGAAAAATAAAAATGCAACGGTGAGCACAGTACGTGAACGTGTTTGCCCTGAGGCACTTGGTAGTGGCTGTGATAAAACAATTAAAAACACTACCATTCCAGTCGAAGGAATTGTGTAGCTGGTCTCAAAAGCACTCAGAGTCGCATTGAAATTGTCAATTCAAAAATAATGCACACATGTGAGTGACCGCCTACGCTGACAATCATGATCCTTTTTAGTGTTTGTCTAGAGTTGTAGTGTCCAGTGTAACAATGGCAAAATTAAAAATGCTACAGAAAAGGGTAGAAGCACGACATACAGTATGTGTGAGTGGGAACTAAAACTAAAGTGTGTTTGTTATGTATTTAGTGGCAGGGAGATAAAAAAAAAAAAAGACCGGAGCACATGGCCAGAGGATTAGAGGAAGACAGACAGGGGAGCTGGGCATCAACCGGGAAAAATCCTACTGGGGGTAGTTGTTCTGTTGCCGGCGCTTCGCAGACCTCATTTTCTCAAAGCGTGACTCCATCTCCTCTAGGACCTTGGGGGTGTACCTGACTACCAGCTTCACTGTGCCCTGAGCTGCTTTGAGGAGTTCCACAGCTTTCTCATGGTGCTCACCTTCCACACTCTGCAAAAAAACACAGAAATAAACATTTGATCACAAAGAGGAATAAAACTACAGTAAAGTCCACAGTTTTTATAGATTTATAACACAAAAAGCAATATGCCGTGGTCGTTAAGCAACAAGGCATGTCGTAACCTATGGAAGAAACAATAACCTCAATACTTTATAGGTTTTGGAGTGGCCAGAATCTCAGCGTACGGTGTGGTAGCCTGGTGCAGCTACTATATAAATGTTTGTAATTTGAAAATTTTAATAAGAGAAAAATGAGCAATAAACAAAATGAATTGGATAATTGTCCTTGTCTAGGCACATCTGCTGAATGCATGCCCTGTGTAGTTTCTCTTTTTTCAAACAAGGAAGTGTACATTTATATTGACCGTTTCTCGACAAAACACATTGCATGTATCCATGAAGCCTAATAAACACGTTGAATGCATTCTCCTTCCTCGTAAAACAGTCATTTGTTTGCAAGAATTTTAACCCTAAAATGTTCACATCCATATTTGCGTTCAAGCAGTCTTCTCCCCGGCCTTTGCTGGCGCTTTGGTGGTTGTAACACTGGAATTCTTTGAGAGAGACCAAGGACAGAGCGCATCATATGCTGTACAGACTGTTTGAGGCAAATTAGTGATTTGTGATATTGGGAGGTGATATTTGAAGTTTTAAATTAAACTACTTAATCTGCCCTTATTGCTGAAGCGTTAAGTTGATTACCTAGTAGAAAATAAATGAAGCTGGGTTTACACAAAGACCAGCTGTCATGCTTAAGCTTCACATTCAACATTTCAGGGCAAATCCTGATTCTGTGAATTGAACGTACCACCCCATTAACAGAGAGGAGCTGGTCGCCTCTCTTCAGGCCTCCGTGTCGGTCAGCGATGCCTCCTGGGATGATCCGTGAGATGTATATCGGCGAGTTTTGCTCCTTTCCACCCATTATATTGAAACCCAGGCCTTCTTCTGTCTTGGGCAGTTCTACGACACGTGGATGTGAGTGTCCTTCACTTGCTGCAAAAGCTGCCACAGTAGCCTGAAAACATTTTAAAATACACTGTATTTACTGCGTTCAACAACGCAATGTGATGTGTTCAACTAGAGAGCACAAAAGGAGCATGATAAAAAGATGCTTGTGTACAGGGTGGTGTTTGAGTTGGGTCTACCTTAGCTGTGGCATTAGCCCTGACCTCAGGACTGCTGTTGATGTCCACTGTTTCATACACATGCTCGTAAACCTGAAGAGACATCGTTGGACAATATTTACTCACATCCAAGCAGCAGCTGTCGACATTTCCAAAATGATAACACAAAGTGATCAAACCAAACCCTGCCTCTAAATACTTATACAAGTGTTTTAGGAATAACAAAAGACAAAAATGACTCACTTCTCTGACGGCGTTACAGAATTCACTCTGTAAGACCCTCTGCAGCGCCTGCAGCTTCTGGGGAGGCACCTCCCCTGTCCTCTGGAGCTTGTCAAGCAGTTCAACAGCACGGTTAATATCTGTCAACGGGAACACACACATTAAGGTTTTCACCGATATCTGCAAATGGAGACACTCACAAAGGCAATGACTGTTTCCAGTGTGAGTGTCAGTACTCAATCTGTACCAATGGAATATTGAATAGGAAGAAACTATTAATAATTACCAAATGCCTGTTGTGGCCACTTAGCAAATGTCTAATATGATTTACTTACCATTTGTGTGCAATCAATATTCTGTTTGTGTTTTGTATTAAGAGTTTGTTTTTGTCCGATTCAACCAGTCAGCAAGCAGAAAAGTCATTATTCTCTTAATTTGTGCCCATTGTTACTGTAGCTGCTCGTAATTAAATAAGTACAGCCTTCACAGCGAAGCGACTGTTTCATATGTAACTACGTGACTTGTGTGTTTTTATCAGCCTAAATCGACATTACGTGGCTGGAGGTTTGTTTGATTACAACCCAGTGAATTACCACACACAACGGGAGCTCATGTTATTAGCACCGTATTAAAGGGAATACTGGGGTTGAGACGTCTGTAAATATGTCCTGCTCATCCTGAACGATCAAACTGGTGAAATAAAGTGTATGAAGTCTCAATTATGCAGCATACGATGAGCCTTCCCCTAACAAGCTAGGTTAACTGATGTCTGTGTGTTGTCACTAATATTAGCTACTTAGCTCGTGCGCTAAGTAAAACCATGTAGCCATAGAAACTACCGTTGGTGTCACTCGGTGCCCATAATATACACAGTGAGTCAAAGCCATAAACATCGGCCACCAGCGTCGTTAACCCAAAGTCAACGTTAGCCAACTAAACGAGAACGTGTGCTTTCAAAAAACGATCACCGGCTCCATTTGGCTAACGCTAAGCTCGGTTAATGTCTCCATGGATCACAACAAATATTTCTCAGCTAACGCTAGCTAGCCAATTAACGTTACCTCTTTCCAACCGCACAGGCTCCCCAAGCGATGCCATTCTTGAACCGAGTGGCGTATTGAGATCAGGTAGATGTTGCGTTAAACGCTAGATATGGAAAACTAAATATGGTAATCCTGGCTAACGTTACGTGCGCTTAACCGAGACGATAAATCAGATTAGCCAAGTTAGCCGGCTAGGCTAGCTGCCAGTGTCATGGTGGGTTCAAGCGCTCCTCGTAAAATGCAACACCCAGTACCCACCGAAATAATTGTAGAATTTTCTACGATTGCTGGATGTCCCATCGTGGAAGGCTTCTTCTCTAATTAATATGAATCGGTCATACATATATATATATATATACACACACATTTTAGTTTTTTTTAAGTAGTTATGTCATATCACCTATGGTTTGTGCAGAGGTATTGGCACAGGTACAGGTATAAGACGGGATCGGTAAATAATAATATGTATAGGGTTGTGTCAATACTCTGTAATGTCGACATGGATTATGGAGAGGTGTCGTACGGTGCTATGCCCACTCAAGGTCTCCCATGTTACTATTTAATAATCACACAGTCAGCAATCATCTCTGTCCTGCATGGATGTTCATAGCTCAAAGGATTCACATGTCCTGTGTTGGTGACAAGGGACAGCTTCTTTGGCTATTTGCAGACACCTGGGAAGAATGTCCTCTCTGCTGCCCTCTACTGGTTGCAGCACATATTGCGACTCCGGTCCATACGTGTGCAGTAATCTGCTGCTGCAGTGCTCCCTATGGGCTGAAACTTTCAAGCATGATTCACCTCTGACCACACCCCAGTTGGTGACGACACACAAATGGTTTTCCTTTGACAGCTGATGAAATGCACCTGCTGTGACATCACTGACAGGGGTGTGGCTAGAGGCACAACACATTTGAAGTAGGACCCTCATTGAGTAGCGCAGCAGCAACTACTGTCCTTTTTAATATAACAGGCTCATTGTTTTTATAAAAAATGTTTTGTCATTAAGCTTCAGCCACAGCTCTGGGTCAAATTAATATATACTATGGAATCTATTCACATGCATGGTTTATGATTTCAAAAGACAATGTCGGCTTCATACTGGCTGTTAGACAACTGGCATTCAGAGTTACTTTGATTCATGGATGGTAGTGTTCTATTACTCAAGCTTCTGTAAACAAAAAGGTATAATAACTTTATTAAGCAACTCATAATACCTTGTAAAGAAAACAAGGCAAAAAGGTTTGATTCATTGTCCTGTGTTCTGAGAATGTGTGCTCAGGCATGTTTTAATGATATTAAATCATTGCAATTCTAAGGTAGACGTTTTGTGTAAAGCAAGGCAGAATGACTGCGTGTCTTCCTGTATGATAATCAAATCCAATCGATTAGTTAATTCTTACTTGGTTTGCGCAGCCATGACAAGAAACCTTTCATTGGGTAATTCATGACGATCGATCATTTGAGAGACACTACTGCACGGTTGTCATCTTCCAGGTGGTGTAGAGACTTTCTTTTTTTGCAGAATAACTCCCAGCATCTTCATCAGCTTCCTCTGGAGCATGTAAGGCAAATTTGAGAAGAAAGTGGAACATCTTTTTCCCCGGTTCATGAATAAAGCTTTCTCTTTGCAGCAGTCTCTTTTCCAAATCTCAAAATGCCAGGTCCGGTTTTCTTCACACTGACCTTTAAGTTGATGATGAAGAAGTAAAATGAGGCAGCGGGGTCACATGTAACACAAATATAAGCTTTTGATGAAGCTTTGTGTCTTCTCTTTTTGGAGTATGTCATATTATGGGTAACTGTGGTCATGATTCTTGATATCAGGATGCCAAGTTGAGCATGTTTAATTGCTATCCTACATGTAACTATGGCATCTAAACGTTGGCAAGCAAGCTCAATATGTAATGCTCGCTATACGCTATAACTGGAGATTCCAGTAGTATTTTAACCCTGGAAATAATACGATTTAAAGATGGGATTACATGCACTAACAAGAAACTGTTGGGTACATTATTCATATACACAAATGTATGTGTGGGTGAATGCATCACTGTCAAACTCTAATGGTACCACCCTTGTGAAGTTCTTGTAATTGTGAAATATTACATGTGTAGCAGGACTACGTAAATCACTGGAAACCTGTGTATTAACACCAGTTTGTGTCTGTAATGTGCTGGTGGGGAGCAGGAAGTGGTTTAGGAGCATGTTTCACCTTCTTCCCTCCTCAAAATAACCCTGATTAACATGAAGAGTGGCGGATTATACATTCTCTCCACTCACAACACTGCCTTTATAGCTGTCACTCTATATCACGAATGCATTGTCTCCCCTGCTACTGAAAAGGCATTCTTTTCTTGCTGCCTGTAAAAATGTATTGAGCATCCGGGTCATTCATGGTTTTAATTTGGTCGTTTTTCTGTTGCAGCGTTTGTGCGCGTGCATGTGTGTGTATGTGTGTGTGTGCCATGCCTTCCTCCCCGCCTTCCTGTCTGTATAATAAAGTTTTATCCTGTTTGGAAATGCACTGTTGAAACTTTATCGACATTGATTTTGTTTTTCAGTTGCCTATATTTTTATTTCTTCAAATATTTCAGTTTAATATTGCAAACAACTTCACAACATACAAAATGAATAATATTAACCCAGAAACATGTCAATGAATAGATTTATATATATATATATATATATATATATATATATATATATATATATATATATATATATTTATATATACATTTATATATATATATAATTTTTTTTTTATATATATCTTGTCCTCTGGTGGGATAAAAAAATAAACAGCAAAGCTTTGACAACAGCACCTTGACATAGTATGTAAGTCCAACATTACCTTGAGAAGTTTAGAACAGTAAACAGATAAATTACTTGAGAGGAAAATTGTTTTCTGCTGAATATGTAAACGGAATGTTTTTTGGTCAGCATCGTATCCTTTTTTGTAAGTGGAGAATTTCTCAATTCACAATTGAAGCAGCATGCAAGCTTTTGAAGATGGAACTGTCCTCTCTCACTCCTTGCCTGTTTTTTTCCCTTCGTTCTCTAATTCTTGGCAACGTAAACAAATCACAATGTCTTGAGGGATGTGATATAGTAATTTAAACTGGGCGCAAAATGACTGATCAGATTTTTTTTAATTGTTTACAAGGTCATGAATATGTTCAATAAATAGACTGTAGTATCACTTTTACTGTATAAACTTCATCTTTTTTTACATGCAGTCCATAAAATTTTCATTTGACGGAATAATTTACCCTGTTATGTATATATACAAATAGATATTTTCTCTTTATTCTCTTTTTTAAACTCTTCAATAAAATCTATACATTTTATACACTATCTCCCTCTTTTAATGGTCAATGTGCATACACATGAAGTGTCTATCCTTATAAACCGCCAGCCAATCTTCTTTTTGCTATCCATCGTAAGCGCTCGCACGTAGGACTGGGTTGTCCTGCATTGGGAATTATAATGCCGCTTGTCTATTCCTCTGCAGCCCTCCTTTGTGTACCCCATGGGGTTGCATTTGGTCTCATAAAAGTATTGCTTCAGTTGGCCATTGGGGACAGGGACCTTTTCCATGATGGTAACTGTCTGCCCAGACATGTCTATTGCCGTCTTTTTATCCACAGCTGTCACCCACTGGCTAATACTGTCACACACACTGAGCTCGCCGCGCCGCGAGGGATCGGAGTGTCGCCGCACCCTCATGGACATGTTGGCGGCATCCAGATAGTTTTTGTATTCCTCCAGAAGAAAGAGCAACGGCGGCTCCAAAGGCACTTGGTTGCTGATCATCACCCGTGAGTCGTACAGGTCGACATCCTTGGTCTCTGCGGCGACTAAAGAGGATGGGCCCCCACCTCCCTGGCTCTTATCAGCCCCCTGTCCCAGCTGTGCCGCCTCTCCCTCCACCTCCAGCAGCTCCTCTATCACCTGCTCAAACGTGTCTGTGAGAGAGGGCAGTTCCCCGCGCTGGCCTGGCCCACCAGCGCTCTGCGGAGTCCCGTGGCCCCGTGCGGCCGTCGCAGCGGCGCCCAAGTAGCCTTCCGTCCGATGGCCCCGCATGCCCGGGGCGTCTCTCAGGGGCGCAGCTCTCATGCAACTGAAGTATGAAATAACCATAGTAAGGAACAGGATGGTCATCACTCTTCTAACCTGGTGGAACTGGAGGGGAGGGAGAGAAGACAGAAGACAAGAGGGGAGGAGGGGGGGAGAAAGAACAAGAACAAATGTTCAATGAGGTGAGCTTATTCTAGATCCATGCACCATGTAAGGCTTTCTTCCCTTTCCCAACCTCTACTCTGTCTGTGAAAGCCAAAAAGAGAGCTTTGGAACGATCACCCATGGTTTTTATGATTTTTTTTATTAAACTGATATTGGCGGCATGTCATCAGTGTTTTCAAATTGTTTGCAAACTGCAATCACTCAGTTCCTATGTGAGGGCTGGTTTAGATTTTTATCCGTTGGCAGTCGCGCTCAAAAGCTGTGCTGAACATCAAACGGCTTGTTTATTACAAAAGATAAGATCACACGAATAGATGTCACTACATCCTTACAGGCTTGTTATAATTTATGAGCATTTTTACTGGTGTGTTAAACTGTACAGTCTCTCGAGCGTGCAAGGATATAATGGCTGAATCTGTCAATCATCCCTCACTGCCTGGATCACTGTGTTGTCAGTTCTGAAAGCTCATATCTTCCCCCTATTTTTAAAACTCTATTCTTAAACATTATGTTTCTCAGGGCAGGTTGATAGATTTTAGAGATAAAGTGGACAAGTGGCAAATAATGGAGGCACATTTGGCTCCACCCATTTCCGGAGCGGCACAAAATTTGGAAAAGCTCTGCCTGTGTTGACATAAGGATATGGTTTTGTTTGTTTGAAGAGCTGATGTATTGTCTTGTGACTTAGATATTACCCCGCCAACAAAACCACCATTACCAACCCTCATGGACAGCAAATACAGGCCGGCCCGCCTGAATGGGAAACGTTGTGTTTGTGTCAGCTCTGACAAACACCGCTGCTGCAGCATTATTTATCTTTTTCAGAAGCGACAGGCCTGATACTAAACCTTACAGTCATGTACGGGCAGCAGGAGTTTGTTGAGGGACATTGTTTGCTTTAGGTAGGTGGATGGCGAGAGAGCACTGCAGGATGAACTAACAGGATGTCACGAGGAAATTGAATGACAAAAAGATGTGTCATCCTCCCTGCACCGTGAAGGTACCGATCCGGAGAAACTCACAAGAGAAGCGAGGCACTGCCGGGGGAGGGAAGAGCCACAAGGAGCCAGGTGTAGCTGAAACACTATACATACATCGCCTGAGCACATAAGCATCCCTTACCTTATAGAAGCTCTAAGATTCGCAGCAAATCAACGAATCGGACATCCAACAGCCCGAGATATAAAAGCAACCATAATGAAAAGAAAATCTAGATCTTGCTTTCCACAGGGGCTCATTTAAAAATAGCCCGGCCGAGGCTTTGACTGCACTCTGCATGTCCCAACTTGATACAGGAAAACACTGTGAGCAAATACACTCCTGCCTCCACTCAGGATGGACACGAGGACCTTTACAGTAAGGGAGGAGCAAAAAAAAAAAAAGAAAAAAAAAAAGAAAACCCCACCTTAAAAGCATTTGTTTCATTCTTAATTGGTATCAGGGGCCGTGGCTGCAATTAACCAACACCACGGTGACTGCCATAGAGATATCTCGTCTATAAATAGATGTGCTGGGAGTCTCACAGTCTCTATTCAGAATATCACATCCTTCTTCTTAATGAGCCACTCATTCCCAGAGCTCAGTGACGTGCATCTCCAGAGTGTGTACGTGTGCGTGTGTGTGTGTGTGTTAGGGGGGAGGGCATGGGGAGGGGCTGGCTTGTATGTGTTTGCAGGGAGATGGGGGTATTTTTCCTCTCACCAATTAAAACAACAATGAGGACAAAGAATAAGGAGCTAATTATCACATTTTCCATTAAATACTGTGAAGGAAAAACCTATTTGTCAAGCCTTCAATATTGTGAGGGGTTTTGGTTCCAATAACAAGAAATCTCTGCGAGGCTTCCCAGCACAGAGAATCACGTAGGCTTACGGGATGGAGGCCAGTCACGAGCTTTATGTGTAGGATGCATTTAGGCTGATATTATTATCAGCATCACGCTCAAATGGTTCCACTTCCACATGACGGAAATGAACGCAGAGGGCTGATTACTGTTAGGCGTCAAACTTCATGCTGGAAATGGTGCAGACGAAGAGTGCTGCATCTTCCGTAACAGACCACAGGGGTAATATTGCAGTAGCAGGGGGTGGAGAGAGTGCCAGCGTCATTTCGCAGCATAACAACCACAGATGACGTCTCTTCCAGGTCTCCATAGGGGAGAGAATGGAGGGGAGGAGGTTGCTGGGGGTAATGCCACTCAACAGTGTGCAATTGCATACTGTTCCCCCGGGTATCCTCACACCGGGAACAACAAATGATTTTATTTCTATCTCTGTGATTTCCTGTTTCCATCAGGACAATCAATATGGCTTATACTCTCAATCAACATCCTGTTAAAATGCGATAAAGCCAATGAATCATTTAATTGCTGTGGGACTGGCGGAGAATCTCTGGCTTATATCTACTGGAGGCTAAATGTGACAACTGATTGGTTTGCTCTTGTTTTATACATCCAGCGCAGGAACATTTTATGTGCACTGCTGGATTTTTGCAGTTAATGAAAAAGCGGCTTGCGAGTTAACACAGTGAGCATGAATAATAAAGTGAGGGCGGAACAATATATGGAGGAATGTTTGGAATAAAACACTTTTTGGAGCCTCCAGGCTGGCTTTGGTTATGAAAATATAAAAAGGTGGTTGAGCGCAATGTCATTTCTTTTAACGTGCATCATTTCTAAATGAAATCCAGATAGATCCCAACATTCCAGCTGTGTCACATAATAAACTAGGCATCATGACCGTCCAAGTATGACAGTTCTTTTAACCCCCCCACCTCCCCGAAAGAAAGAAAGAAAGAAAGAAAGAAAGAAAATCACTTAACATGAGATAACAGGGAGATAAAGCCTGCAATAACCGCTGCAAACACACCTAGAGCATGAAACACCCAGAACAATAGGAGCAGGTGAGTGTGTGGACTCTGTCTCCTGTTCGGCTTTGACGTCTCTAGATGACCACCTGTTCATCTGCTTTGAGAGCGTGGCTGTATGGCGGGGATATGTAACTTATCCTCGCATTTATTCTCTGTGCCAGGTGGGGATTAAAGTGATAAATGCCGCCTTTGACAGATGCTGAAAAGTTTCTCTAAAGCATGAAAGGACTAGCAGGGCTAGTATTATTGCACATTCAGTAATGTTCCCCAGCCTCCCTGCACATGTCAGCACACTTTATGGCTTCATCTTCACGAACGGCGTGCATCATATCTCAGGAGCCGTTAGAAGGGGAAGGAAACATCAAACGGGGGAGATGAAAGAGGGTAAATGTGCCCGCTACATTTGAATAGAGATGTATGACCTATAGCAACATCAGTTCCTCCTTCGTGCTCCCTTGTGGGCATCTGCTTTGATCAATTCCTCAACAGCCGCGTCGGGTCGGAGCTATTTACCTAGCAACATGTTCTGTCACGTTCAACATGTACGGCACACAATTCCAAATGTTCAGAAGACGAGCGCGGCACACAAGAAAAAAATCGAACTGGAGGACCACTTGTGTGCCACAATGCAGCACTTAGAGTTGGAGGGTCTGCAGTAATGGCTGACACATGTGGACCCTCGCTTCCTTATGATGCGTTTCCCATCTGACAGCGTTTTGGAGCACGTTTAGTGAGAGATGAGCATCACTTAGGGATTATACCTGGCCTCCAAGCCAACCCCAGCCACCGCCACAGACAGCCCGGCATTCAAATAGCTGCTGAGTAATCTGCGCTATCCAAATGAGTCGCTTCTTCCCTCCCACGCTGTGTGTAACAGTGGACAATTGAAACATTACAGCAGCAGCACATTCAGAACGGTAAAAGCAAAAGTGAGACTCATCCTTGAATGTGTCCAATCTCTGTCGATGTCGTGCTCTTACATTTCAAAACACAAATGTTAGGAAAAATCAGTTGATTTGAACCCACGAATCACCATTTCTTAAACCTGACCACTAAAAAAATACCCAACAGACTTATAGCTTCAAATTGACACTGGTGCAGTTCCAACTGTTGCACACTAGATGGCGCGTGAGACCGTGAAATAATAAGAGCTCCTCTTTTTTTTTTCTCCCTCCCTCCGCCTTCCTCCCATCTCTGTTTCCCTCCCGCCTGTGAAACATGATAGATAGATAGATAGATAGATAGATAGATAGATAGATAGATAGATAGATAGATAGATAGATAGATAGATAGATAGATAGATAGATAGATCTATTCTAAAGAAAGAAAGAAAGAAAGAAAGAAAGAAAGAAAGAAAGAATGAAAGGAACAAAAAACATCCTCTTTTTCCGGGACGCACAGCCAGCTTTGGTTCTGCTTAATATTAAATTCGCTATGTGCGCTGTACAAGTCTGACAATAAATTTGTCCCTAATGTGCATTTTTTGGGGGGAAATTACATCATTATTTCATCATTTAACCATCAGCTACGTGTGTTCTGTTATGATCCAGATATTTTCCCACGGAGTTGTCAAGACGGTGCCAGCTTTCCACCACTCTATAAATGGGACTTTATTTTAATCATTCTAGCCAGTAATTTGAAGATTCGGTGCGAGCACACAACACCGAGAAGTAGATCCAACCGTGTATGTTGGCCGACGTAGCTGGGCGTTTAGGTCTCGGGTTTCCTATAAAGTCTTAATGAGTTCATCAAAGTCCCCCCACCTCTCTCTCTCTCTCTCCAAAAAAAAAACCATACGAGTCTGTCTGGAGTTTTTTTTGGTGTGCGTGTGTTCACAGCGCAGGACAGTCCGAGATAATATAGTGTACCAACACCCTGGACAAAGAGTTTATTGAGTTATTTATGAGCAGAAAGTTGTCGTTAAATGTTCAAACGTGGCTGCTTTCATAGGGGCGCCCTGTTAGATTGTTACGAAAAACACACTAATAACGAGCCACATTTGCTCCCCCCCTCCCTCCCTCCCTCCCTCCCTCCCTTGAGATTACATCTGCTGAGCTCGTGCTCTCCTCTGGAAACCCAATCAACATAATAACTCCGTTTTTTATTAATGAACGAGAGGATAAGGTTACACATATCCCCTCTCGGGCTGCGGCGCTGTCTGTTCGCAGGGGAACCGGACTTGATCGAGACTTTTAGACCCCCCCTCCACCACACACACACACGCGCACACACACACGCGCGCACCTCCGCCTGTTTCGCAAGCAGCATCAAACAACGCCAACGTGTCTTAAAAACAAGTGAGCGGAGAAAACAAACGGGGACACATACCTTTTACTGTCCAGTCGTAAAACAGACCATTCAACAGGACAGCAGTGGCATCTGGGACGTTTCGGACAACTCCCTGAGTAATTTAACTTAAGCGGTATTTTTTCTCTCTCTCGGCACTCTCTCCCTCGACAAGCTTCGGGATATCTCTTCAGCTTTGGAGCAAATAGATTAAATTATTGATGGTGGAAATTGCATGGATGAGGTAATGCACTCCCATGGCTGCACGGCTCCTTCGGAGATGGTCTGGAAGTGAAGTTGTCGCATGGTGAAACGCCGCAGCGGCAGCAGCACGGGAGGAGAGAGAGAGAGAGAGAGAGAGGGAGAGAGAGAGAGAGACCTCTGGAGCCCAAATGAGGAGCCTCTTTGCAACTACAGTAACTTTACTACACAATGACGCTGCAACATGTGACCTGCCGCTGGCTGACTGGTCGCCGCCAAACTCCTGTTTAAACAGCCCCGAGGCGGAACTATTGCAGCGCTTTCAGCGTGCATTACGCACTCTTGTTTGTCCGCATTCCGGGCAGCCCGCGTCCAGACCATAATACACCAAGACGCTCCTCTTCCGTATTTTACTGGCTGGGGTCGGAGAGGTGGCACATTTATAGTTCTGCGTAAAAAGCGCGTCATTTGGAGTTGGCCTATTTGTGGGAAATTACACATCATATATATATATATATATATATATATGGTGGGTTCAATGGTGGGATATATATATATATACATATATATATCCCACCATTGAACCCTCCATTGAACCCATTGCAGTCCTCCTAAGGCACCATGCATCCTTGATATTCTCATATCATGTTTTTTTATGTGTATTAAATAAAGTTTTGGATGGAGACAGGCAGCAGGAGGCTAACAAAGATGTGAACTTGGTGAAAACAATCCTGCTCCTCCTTGCTCTCAAAGTGAGCCATCTCCACAACAGATGGATGACTCCCCTGCAAGTGCTCTGCAGTGTAGTAACCAGCTTTCACGGGTTATTATGACCAAAATGTCAGCTAAACAAACCCATTTAAATTATATAGGCCCACACAGAGCTCGCTCGGAGAATGGAAGCGCTCCCCTCCTGGATGGTCGGCGTCCCCCCTCGTCAGGAACAGACTGGGAACAATTCATTGCTTTTATAATGCAGAACTCAAATAAAAATGTCAGTGGACACACAACCTTTCAATGGGTGATGAACGTTTGGAAACTCCACCTCTGATGAATACAAGAGTGAGCATAATGGGGAAATAGCAGCTCATTATCCTTGTGACTTGGCCCCGGTCCAGTGCAAAGATTTATTGTGATGTGTTTGCTATATTGCCATCATGATTCTTCCCTGCACGAGCTTATGAGCTGGAGATCGCTTGTTTGGCATGTAGCAGTATGGGAGTGGATGCTCACACCTGCTTAATGAGTCACTCCCACCTCCAACACACCCAGGGACATGCCAAGATAGATATAGCCCTCCCCGAAGGCTCACAGGAGGTGAGGACAAACTCTGGATGACAAAGAGTTGCATCAGCAATCACTGAGCGACATGACTCCAAAGAGGATAAAAAAAAAAAATGCACACTGCACAAAGGGGCTGTTCCAAACAAGTAATTCATAAATAAATCACTTGGCATCTCATTAGAAGAGCAAAAACAACAACACGCTCTCTCATTTCTGCTAATACAACACAACTGAGGGTGGCGTATCAACAGAAGTCTTTTGGCTTGCATGCGAGGACTGGATTTTCTGAATGAAATGAATAAAATGTCTAATCGCTGGGAGCACAAAGGAAGTTGTGAGCGGCGCTAAGGATGTTTTGACTCATCCGACTGAGGGTCAAACAGAAGCATGACAGCAGTGGCCCGTTATAAGGCGAACCAGGGATCTCACCGAGAAGTGCCACGCCATTATTTCATCGGAACGGAGGCCGTGACAACGACTCAAACTATCTGAGAACATGTTATGTGACATATAACAGGTTCACCTCATCCATGGCCAAACACATGTGATGCTGCGTAACAGTTGGGTAAGTCTCCCCTCACATCACAACCCTTCCCACCACCCCCCCGTTTCTGCAGCAAGAAAGAAGAAACAACCACAGGAGCCGACAACGCGGCACACTTGTGTAACCTTTCAAGTCTCCTCTTGCCAAACGCAGCACGATGCTGACGGGTCCGCACTGCTGAAAGCGTCACTTAACAAGTAGAATTACGCCTCCTTGTGCCAGAGAGGAGCCGCGTATACAGGACCAAAAAAAATGACATTTTGTGAAATGTCATTTTCCGCCGGAGATAAAGGTAGACGATGAGGGTGTTTTGATCGGAGTGAAATTGCATTCCTCCTTTGAGGAGCAAACACGTCAGCCGAGAAAACATTTTGTGGGCTGTGAGGTTTGGATGACGTCAAACGAGACGACGGCGAGCTGGGGGAACAGTTGAGAAGAACTCCAGACTGGTAAACATGTAAACCCAGTACAGGCCTGTTACCATCGCACACTGGAGGGAGGAGTTAATGTCATCCCTCCTGTGATGACAATAACCTTTATTACAATCATCAGGCAGCGTCTTCTATGCTTCACATACACTCCTCCCTCCACATCCTCATACAGCTGATACATTATTTCTATAGCAGCCCAGACTGCAAATCACTCCACAGCCTATTAAGCCTCTCTCTGTCTCTGTCTCTGTCTGTCTATCCACCCCCCCCTCCCAATCCAATATTACCACAGCATCAATAACCTTTTGCATGGATCACTGCTGAATGAAAACACACCAATAGTGCCACAAAATTACTTGGAAATGGGGACATATGGGTTATGAGAAAGCTTATAACATACACTCATATCCTGCCGCCACAACTACGGATACATTTTGATCAAATAAAGGATAGAAATTAGATTCTTTTGGTGGGAAACAATACAAAAAAAAAAAAAAAACTCAATTAGAGGTTATCTGACATTTAGTCAGAAATATCTACAAATATCGTTTTCCTATTGCTTGTATTCATTGCTGCATGTTCACACACACACACACACACACACACACACACAGACACACACACACACACACACACACACTCACAGCGTCATGTAGTCCGTTGATGTCCGACGTATAAGATGTCTTTACAGTCAGAACAACTACATCCACGGTGTATTAATAGCGCATCGTGGGCTCCATCACTGTAAAATCACAATCACGCCACTGTGACGAATAACTGATAATTAAAGGTTCGGAATTAAAGGTTCAAGGCTTCGCCTCCTGACAGAACGTGTTTAAACAAGCCTGCTAATTGGACGAAGGTGTCGGTGATGAAGATGAGGATGATGACGGTGGTGAATAAAGCATTAGCAGCAGCAGCGGCGGCGGCGGCGGGCGATGTAGCCTACATTTCCATTATGATTAAGATGATTAATTTTGCGCTCTAAATATATAGTGACGTAGGCTACAGCCGTGAGTCGAGATTTCCGCCATTATAGCCCGAAATAATCGATAGTCTATTTATAATTCATATCCGACACCAGCCCGGATAAATAGACAAGTTATTACATTTCATGAATGAAAACGTTGTGGCAGAGCACAATCCGAAATCGAGGATTTATTAAAGAGACACGCCTATTATTTATATTCAAAGAAAATTGAACCTCCTAAATTGAAAAGCAGATTTCGCTTAATCCTTTTAGCTCCCAAAGTGCACGAATTGATCGCCAAGGGGGAAGAAACGACACACAAAGGCCAACATTTAAGCTACATTATGAAAACAACAACAATCCCGTGTAATATTAGTACTAATGAACTGCGGAATGTATTTATTATTATTTTTGTTTAATAAATAATACCGAAAGAATTCCATCTGATTTTTTTTTTTTTTTTGCAATGAAACCTACCATCAGGTTTGTTATTGACGCCCACCCCAACTCTGCAGAGCTGAGAGTGCAGAGAGAGAGAGAGAGAGAGGGAGGGAGAGAGAGAGGGGAGATTCTCGGCAAAGATAACACGCGGAGACGCACGCACACAGGCGCGAGCGCACCCAGGCGCACGCCCGCACACAAACACACGCAGCCCCATTTATGGACTGATCCGCTGACGTACATTGCAGAAAAGTGCTATAAAAAAACCTTCATACATACAAAGTGTGTCGTGCCACCCCACAGACCCCTCCTAACCCGCCTCCGCTCATCCCTCCTCCTCCACCCAACACGCCCACACCCACACCATAATCCCACGTCTCAGTAGGAAAAAAAATATATATTAAAAATACTGCTACATGGTCAGAAAATAGGCGTCCTGCGTATAAAAGGGATTACATTTATAAATAAAATGCACCCGAAAAAGAAGCAGCCATAAAAATAATCTGACTCTCTCGCGGCTTCTGCGAATTAAAGGCCAAATGTTTATTTAAAGCCTCCCGATATTACAGAGACTTAAACGCGCGTCGTTTCGTTAGATAAGTTAATGGTTGATCTTAATTTGTGCACTAAACGCTTTGGCGCTATTGATGAGGCGGAAACGTGGCTATTACAGTCGCGACGCAGCCCTTTATTAAAGGGGCACTTTTATGAATGTCGGACAAACTAATAAGTAATATGATCTATTTGGGTTTCACTGTCGTATAAAATGAGGAGTAATAGCCTATAAGATGCAGAACCCGATCCGCGCGCATTACACTGGAGGGTAGAAATGAGCGAAAAAACGCCGGCGGAGAAGTCCCATAATTCAAATGCAATCAGGGATTTACTGGATACATTCGTTTTTGGAGCATTTATTTGAAAATGCAGGCTGCAAGAGGAGCCTTGATTAAAACAGGTCTGCTCGTGGGCGTTGGGGCTTTTCTCTTGCAGTTGTTGTGCCATGCAATTGCTTCGTCTTGGATCAGAAATCTTAAATCTTTGACCAGAGGAAAGGGAGGGAGGGGAGCGTGAGAGGAAACAGACAATATCCACCGTTTCTGCATCAGTGTGAGACGCTTTTTTTTAAGGCTACAAGTCCGTCAGGAGGGCAGCGAAATCAAATCCCAGAGCAGCTTTGTGTGGTGATCATCTAAATGTAACAGCCACACGTGAGAGATTGTACGCGTGCCTTAATTCGGAATTAAAAAAAGGAGAGAGAGAGAAAGAGAAAGCAAAATCGATGCGTGCCGAACAATTGCACATCAAGCCCTCTTATCTGTCTACATCACATTCAGCCATAACATCTGTCAGTGGATGCACTTTGACCACGCCCATCTTTATTGTAATTATTCTTTTTTTTTTCACACGGGAAATAATAAGAACAATTCGTGTACTGTAAAAAAAAAAAAAAAAAAAAAAGGGGGGAGACGCGTGTCGGGGCACAAGCAAATGAGAAGAAGTCAAGGCGATTATAATTCATTTCGTATTTTCCATTATTCATTCGCAGCCCGGCGCTTGACGGGTCGACACAGAGCCGTGCGCGGACAAAAGAGGGGGTAGGGTAGCAGGTGAAGTGAAAAGCACCTTATGAATGAAACCGTGGAGCGGTCGTAGTAAAAACACAAGTGATTTGATGGCGATGACGGGAGAGGGGGGGCGAGGGAGGGAGGGAAGGAGGGAGGGAAGGGAGGGGAGGGGAGGGGGGGTGGAGGGGTAAAGAGTAGGGCTATTTTTGGTCGATAACAAAATCCAGAGGGTTTGACATCAAGACAAAACATGAATGCAGCAGACCAAACAAGAAAAATAAGCAGACAGATAGACAGACAGGCAGACAGATAGACAGATAGACAGATAGATAGATAGATAGATAGATAGATAGATAGATAGATAGATAGATAGATAGATAGATAGATAGATAGATAGTGGTGATATGCAGCAGCAGCCTACTCCAGTTCGTGCAGGCTGGAAGGATCACTGCAGCGTCTTAAGTCCCATATCGGGAGCATGATTAGGCACAACGCAACGATTACGCAAATTTTGTTGCAGCAGGCAGTGTTCGGAAACTCCAACAGAAATGACAAAAAAAAAAGAGAAGAATGTCGCTTCAAAAATGCTGTTATAAAAATCCCAAGCACAAAAACGAGTCCCTATTTTTAAACGCCTCACGCGACTGAAAGCCCATATGAACGTGCACGCACACATCTCCTATACATATAGACTAAGTTCAATTTTAGAAAAAGGAAAAAGGGAAAAAGAAAAATAGATGCCGGTCTACGAATTGTTGGTCACCTGGATCGGATTTCATTTCGGAGTTATTTTCGGTCACCGATGGCCACAATGAGCACTAAGGCGAGGGCTGCATGCTGTAGTTTTAAAGACGAAGTTCATCTGAGAGGAGCCAGAAGCAGCCCCGTCAAGACGACAGGAACAAAAGAGTGAGATGAAAACAATGGATTGTGCTCTTACCTTTACAAGGGCTGACAACCACTATGTGCGTGGTTAGATCTCCGCGACCAAGACTTGCATGTCCCAAAGTTTAACGCAGTGTGGGGGGGCTTATAGGTAACCGACAATGTGGCGTGCAAAAGAGCAGATTAAGATTTTCAACTTTCAACAAATGCTCTAGAAAAAACACATCTTAAAGCACGAGCTCTTTTAACTGCAAGCGCTTGTTTTGTTTTATCTCTTTCTCTCTTTTTAATTTTTTTTTTTTTTTTATATTTTTCTTTTTTTTTCTCCTCCTTCTCTCGTTAGAATCCCGTTTATTTTCCACAGACCACAGGCTCCCTCAGAATAAGCTTACCAAAAGTTGAAAAAACAATCCCAGGTTTGGCAAAGGGGGGCTGGGGAAAGAGAGAAAGAGAGTTGGCGTCCACTCGGCGGTTTAGTCCATGCACGACTCCGGTGCCTCTGTCCAACGTGCTGAAAGCATAACACAGCCAGGGTAACTATGAGGGGCCAAGAAAATATCTATATACTTTTGTTTGAGTGCCCACTTTAAACTGCTTTTTTTTTTTTTTTTTTTTTTTTTTTACTCTGCTGGTTCCCCGCGTCTTGTCACGTGTACCCCCCCCTCCTCCTCTTGCCAAACCAGTCCTGTTAATATTTGATCACATGTTGGTCGGACATTTCCTTCCAGATAACAGCACCTATATCACAAACGCCGGTTCAATTCAGTGTACAACCGCCTCAAAAAAAAAAAAAAAAAAAAAAAAAAAAAAGAGGCTCCACTCTCACGCCGACATGACAACAGGGCAACGCTGATGCTGAGCCCCATTGTTCTTAATGTCATGCTTATGTCAAGTGTCACAGGTAAGTGGCACATGTTGCTTTAAAAGAAACAAGAAAAACGCACAAAAGAACATACATAGATACACGCATGCATAAAATATGAAGCCCTCGCTGCCAGCAGCACGCCGAGGAGTCTCCAGCCTACATTACATCCACACGTTGCGCGCAGACACAATGTAATATTCCTTACCTCTCTCTCACTGTACCGGCATATCCCGAGCAGAAGAAATGCCACACAATCTCCTCTCTTTTTGTTGTTGTTTGTTCTCCTTCCTCTCTCTCTCACACAAGCTCAGTCAACATCAGCCTCATCAGACACGGGTCTCGATACTGAGTTTCTCAAGTAGCCACTGTGTCCAACCCTTCCAGCAATGCGTTGCCAGACTAAATAGCAAGCACGACTATTTACTGGTAATCATCCTTTTATACGCCGTGCGTTCCCATTGCTACTTACCATTTTCCCCTATGCTGTCCTGGAGATAGAAGTGTCTTAATATCCACTCACTCCAACAGATGCTGGGAGGTAATGTGTCTTGTTTGAAGTCATCATATGAGAACTTCTGCTGTGCTCAGTAGATCGCCCACCACTTCGCTGACTTATGAATCTAATAACCCTTTGCAATGTCGGCGTGCTTTAAAACTCTCTGAGGCAACACCTTGGTGGCTCTACAGTAGGCTAAAGACAAACATCAACAAGCCCGGCTTGTCAGGCAAAGCTTGTACAGATATACGTAACACCCTCGCCCTGTCAACGCCATTAGGGGTCTTACGTGATTGAAATAAAGCGACGGCAATCCAAGTTTATGGGGATGCCAGTGATCCCGACCGGTCGCTCGTTTCACCGCCTCAAATCTTTGAAATCTGCGTCGAGCAACAAATGCCAAGGCACGTGCAACTTCCGAGACGCATCCACATTCACGCGTTTAGTGTTATAGACTGTTGACTCCCTCTTTGGCGAAGGGCCACGGGCCTATTACGCATATACGCACAACTGGTCATCTAAAGAATGTTTGCGGATGCACACGGCGCTTTTGCACAAAAAAATTGCAACAAAATATCGCATTAATAGCGCCCCCGTGTCTACCCGTCAAGTTCTCAAGGAACTTGTTGCTGCTCAAAAAGAAACCCCCCTCTGCAACGCTTGTTTTTTTTCCCTGGACCAAACAATCTCATATATGCTATACTTACATAGATTCTGATAAAGTAGTGCGCTCCCCCCCGGACAGATATAACAGGGGTAAAAAAAAGAAGTTAATCCACGTCCTCCAGAAGCGTGATTACACTGAGAGAAGCGACTAAAAAAAATAACCCCCCCCCCCCCCCCCACAGGAATGATCGATCAGGATTATCTGGGAGTTCAAAGATGAAATCTGTTTTCAGTAAAATTCCATCAGTTGCGCTGCCAACATTCAGCCATCTGATTGTTATGCAGTGACGAAGCGCTGTGCTTGCAAGTGATGCCCCAAATGTACTAAGTAACATGAGTAATAGGTGATATTTGCCTGACTCTTTGCCAGCATCCCAAACTTTCTCTAGAGTGTTCGTAAGAAAAGTGTCATTCTTGTGGTATAAAGGACTTTTTTTTTTTTTTTTTTTTTTGGTCATAGTTTATCGAAATCACGCCGCATGGGTGGCGCGTTATTGGAACCCGTAGGCGTCTGCGAGGAACCAATAGCACCAATCTGACACATCCGTGGACTTCTCTCACCGAACTGCTGCTCATCAAAGGTTCAAGGTAACTCGATGCCATTCAGACCTGCTGCTCTCTATCTGCTTCTTCATCATGTATTTGCTGAAAAAAGAAGAAGCTCTGGTTTGAATATTTAACTGCAGCACGTTTGAGAAGGAAAAAAAACCGCACGTTTTTTGTGTTGTCAGTGTCACTTGCCAATATTGCACCACCAAACTTCTGACATATTCAAACGTCTTTTTTTTCTCTTCCTGGCAAACATAGTTGATTCTAATTTAGTCTGACTACGCATGTACTCTCCTGTCATCTTGCTTGTAGAGGCAGTGGCCAAAAAGAAAAAAAAAAGAAAAAATTTGCAGTTTGTTTCTCAATACATTTCTGTCTCAAAGACACAAGATGGCATAATCAGATTGAATTTGAATTATTATTTGCTGAGGGAAAGAGATACCTTTTTTTTTTTCCCTATTTCTTTTTGAAAAGGAAGAAACAAGTGCTGGACTTGAAATTCACACATAGCTGATTATCCTTGAGCTCGCTCCTTCGTGAATGTAGGTTTCTCACACGGTGGCTACTCATTACAGGCTACTAATAAAAGGGAGTGACGTGAACAGAGAGGTAACACATATGAGCTCGGCGTGGACAGCATGCTGCGGATGAACAATCCCCTTCACATGATTAAATGATCAGGATACATGTGTCCCATCACCTCTCCGGCTCCTACCATCATCCTACTCCCGCTCCTTCTTGCCTCCTGACGTGGTAACTTGACTTGCTCCTACTTGTGATGTTGTTAACACTTCCTCTGCTCCCACAGCTTTTCACAGACTCCGTTACTGACTCATGTTCGTCCCTTTTCCACTATCCATGCCCTCCCCCGCGCTCTTCACCACAATATCTTATGGTGGAGTCCGAGGTCACAGATCAATCACTTCATCCCCTGGGCTGCATATGACTGCATGGCATTTTGCTCTGTGGTCTGCCAAGATACTTCACCTCTTTTGAGCCCACTCTTGGAACTTCTGTGTTTGAGTTGAATATATATTTTTTTGGCAGGGGGAGTGTTATTACAATGTGTAGCCAACGGGGCCACGCCGTGGGATAAATATGGAGATGAATGTGCACAATTACAGATCTTTGTGGTCTGTGAAAAAAGAGAGAGACAGAGGTCGGTGTCGATATTGATATTCATTAGGTAGAATACACAGAGTGAAGAAGACGTAGAATAATAGCAGGAGTAGTTGCTCTTTAGTGATTGGTTCATTACCACTTGTTGTTATGAGTGAAACTGTCTTTACTTCCAAAGACCCGTCTGTAAGGTGTGATCTCGTGTGATTTAATCCAACAAAATGAATCCCACCTCCACCATCTCAAATGACAACGGTACAAAATGAATCACTCAAAGAAACCCACAACTATTGCTAAAGCCATTTTAACACTGCAGCCTTCCCACTTCCCTGTTTACATCTGCTAATTACATTTGGGCCCTGTCTGGTCTCTGGAATCATTACGAAAATGTAGATTGCCAGCCTAAAATTTTCCGTCTATCAGCACTTTCCTCGCTCGCCGCAGTAATGACAACTATTAGGCGAGGATGGCTACGTCTATCACTACTCTGTCTTAATCTCTGTTCCATAAATATTGATAACAAGAGCCCCACGTCATGTGTTACTAGTACCTTGCGGTTAAAAATAGAAAGGCCCGCTGGTGGCAGGTTATCTCTTACTGTCAGATTCCAGTGTATCTACCCCCCGCCCCCCCTCTTGTTTCTACAGGAAGTTGAGCTCTGGGACAAACAAAGAGCAGACAGAAAACAACAAATACTCTGATTACACACCAGCAAAATCAAACGACCGCACCTCGTGCCTCCTGTATTCAGCCTTTAACAGTCAAACAAAGTGGAGCGGGTACAAGAAAATGAACGGCCACGTATATAAAGTCTCCCTTCATTTACATAAAAACATAATTTCTTCATAATGAACCAGTCAAAATGGTTTAATCCAGTCACCCTGTTGACAATGTGCCTCTCACTGTACATCTGTCATTCTGTCGTGCAGCTTCATAATATTTCTGTGGAGTGAGGAATTAATTATCAGGCTCGGTTGGTGACTCAGAGCTCAGGTCTTCAGAAAGTAATGCAGACTGTAAATAATCGCCCAACTGCCACCATACTTCACACTGATGGTGAGCGCTGCATTTGTGCTAATTTCTCCGTTCTATGAATAGTGACGGACAGTGTCAGGATGGATGATATTTGGGTTGCCCCAGCGGCTTGGCAGGCTGAAATTGGACTGACTTTGCTGGCGTGACGTCCGAGGTTTTTATCTGGCTCCGCTGCACGCGTTATCATCATCTGTCTTCTCCGGACCATCTTTTACCGGTTGAACACCAGGTGACTATGTAAACTCTGTCTTTAGTGCCTGAGGGCAGAAATCTGGAGCTCTGGGTGTGACATGCAAGTGCATTGATCTCCTAACTCTGACTAACCTCCGTCTGCTCGAGTGGAGGCTGCTGCCTGTCTGCCATTAGCTTTATGACTGCCTGGGTGCCACTGGACTGAGAGGCTGACAAACTACAGTCAGTGAACAAGGAGGGTAAACATACAAATTTAGATTTCAGCGATCATTTTGCAAAAGTCGCATTTCTTGGACGACAAAAAAATAAATAAAAAAGTGAGCACAGAAATATGGATCTGAACTTGTCTCGGATCAGATATCGCTGATTTATTCATGATCGGAATGAATGCAATGTATTTTAATTCTGCAGGGTTGGTGCACTGAGATGAGATTGTGTGTTTGTGTGTGTGTATGGGGTAGTGCGAATTTGAATAGATGTATTTGCATGTTGTTGCTTAGCCAAAGGCATTATTGGCTCCCAGTGGTAGTGACCTGAAATTTTGCATGCACGGCAACTCTGCAAATGGTAGCCCCTTTATGATCAGCCAAATATTGCAAAGTATGAGGCACTGACCTTCAATGCAGCACATGTATGTAACACACGTCGGCAGAGATCTTCACATTTCATGATTTTCTCTCCTTCCCAGTTTTCCTGCTGAACTCTACGAGGGAAAGCAGAAACAATGATATTTAAGTCTGTCTGCATTAGGAGTGTGATGGCTCAGATTGATTTGGTGACTCAGATCATTAATAGTCCCATGTGCATGACACCATGCCTTTCGAGAAGTCAGACATACCGTAATCTAACAAAAAAGATGACTAAAAAGATGACACGATTGTGGGGATTTTTATAGCTTGCAGATGTACGGAAGCAAGCAATACTGCGTGCAGGTTGTGGGTTCAGACATTCACGTTGTGTGATACGGTCAGACAAGGTCAGCAACACCACAAAACTCATATCAGCATCACTCAGGCTTTAAAACAAAACAGTTTTTAATGTAAAAGCCCTGTTTTTTGACCCCCACACTAAAATGCCTATGTTTATGAACATAATCTTTATCTGCTTAAGCACTTGTGGGGGTGCTCAGGAATGGACGGGTCAAGAGTTTTAGCTCTTCTTCTGGTCGTCTGATATGAAAGACCACAGCGGCGCAGAGGAGGTGGAGGCTCGTGACTTGGAGGCTGGCGGTTGAAATCCCCAGGCCGACTGACGAAAGCGACGTAGAGAAGCAACACTGTGCCCTGCCTCGACAGCAACTGTCAAAGTGCTGCTGCACAGAGTCACTGGAGTCCCAACTGTTCAGTAACAACAGTGTAAGACTGTGTCAGTAAACTGGGCAGCTCCCAGGTGTGAGTGCGTGAACTTCTTTTTCCTTTGTTCGGTCAAACGACTGGTTTTAATAAAGTGTATGCTTGGACTTCGACTCAAACAAACTGGAAAAATCATCATGTGACACCTACTTAAACGCCACGGCTCGCTCTCCACCGTGGAAACAGCAGTTGTAGCAACACATCTCAACACAAGGTCAATTGAGTAGGTGTTCTGGAGCTTTCGATCAAATGACATGATCTTCATTGGCGGATATAGGTGGCTCCATGGAAATGTGAAAGGACCAGCAAAGCTACTCAAGTGGTGAGGCTGTTCTCTCAACTCTGAAATCATAAAAATCTAAATATGACCCAGTTTCTATTAAAAAAAAAAAAAATCCTATTCAACATGATGGATTCTTCCATTCAGGAAACGGCTTGTGATTTACACTGCGACAAACATCTTGAAGCCATCACATGCTCTTGGAGAAGTTTCTGACCCAATTTGATAGATGAAACATATCCAGGAATTCCCAATTCAGCACCAGTTTGAAATAGAGCTGGACAAATATTATGGCCAGGGTGATACAAACCTATTGTGTTTATGTCGGCCAATCATTAACCAGAAGTTTTGTTTGAGGTAGAAAGTGTCACTTGGTTTTGTCCACCACTGAGCAATGACAAACTATTGTTTTTTTTTTTAATGTAAGAAGTCCTGCTAGGACAATTAGTGTAAATAATATACTTACACACTATCCGTGCATGAAACCAGAATGTAAAAGCGACATGTTGAGTCGCTGCTGGTTACCTGGCAATCTCACTGTCACAACAAGACTCCAGGAAGTGACTGCAGCTGGTCAGGAAATAATCTGACACACGATCCCCCATAAAACAACTTTTACATTTTTTATTTTTGTCTTACTGCTCAGCTAAGCTAACCGGCTGCTATAGCTGGAGCTTCATATTCACTGTAGAGATCAGCATATATATCCCCAAATATCGCATATATGCTGATCCTTTAAACTACTCAGCATTAAACATCTAAAATGTGTGATGTGTTTAAAAGCTCCAGAAAATCTAAACCTTGTGTTCATATGTGCACCCCTTTACTGCTGTTATAAACACCAAACCTTCATGATAAACAGTGTCACCGGTTGGTCTGGTAGTGTTTTTTAATATCTGAACCGCATGCCCCCCCAAAACCCCCCCCGCCCCTCCCCCGTACAATAAAGTCAAACAAGATTCCCCATTACATTTGACAGACAGACAGAAGGCACAAAGTTTAAAATAAAGGTCTTTAAAGGGAATAAAAGCTTTGCAGTGAATGGTGAGGGAATTGTTAAGGATAATACAAAGGAGTGGGATTTCTCGTGCATTTGTCTGCGAGGGATATCCCAGCCAAAGTTTCTCTATACATCAAAGGGCCGCCGCAAATAAAAGCACACTTGTCAGGGGCGAACAAACTGCCTCCTTTGTGCCTTCTACCAGCCAAATTCAGGCACACAAAGCCTCTGGATGTACAACACTGCAAAGAAGACATACTATTCAGATGACATGCTTTGCTCTCTCTCTGGTGGGTTACTGTGTGCTTTTGTCTGCCCTGACCAGCACAGATATATAATATCACTGGATCAAAATCCTTTCAGTCCCCCTTTTACTCCCCGTTAAAGACTCTTGTTACACTCCCTTCCCCATACACTCCACCATTCTTTCTTTTCTTAAACAAAGTAAACTTGATGCAGCCAGATAACACTTGCAGCCCTCAGGCCTAATGCCCAAAAATGAGTGTCAGGTTCATTCAGGTTTTTTAAGCAAAAGAGTCTCGTACGTTTAACTGTGGTCAGACAGACTGGACATGTTTCACAGCTGCCTCAGGAAATCTTCACCCGTTTTGGTTTAAACATCTGTTGCCTGCATCTTTTTACATGCCTGGGAAATAAATCACTTAGAAAGTTTTTCCATGCCAAGTAGAAAATAGTAAGAAGAAAGTCATCTTACCGCCCGCACACGCTCTGACACGACTCACCGTCACACACACACACACACACACACACACACACACACACACACACACACACACACACACACACACACACACACACACACACACACACACACACACACACACACACACAACTCAACTAAACAATGTTTTTTGATGAGTTGTATGAATCTGTTGATGTTAATTTCAGTGTATTTGCTTAAAATGTCAACAATTATCTACATCGAATGCAATTTAAAGAAAAAACTAAAATAATATTTTGATGACCAATGGCAGTGGTTTCCAATCTGTGGGTCGGGGCCCCTCAAAGGAGGCACAACATCCACCCAAGAGGTCTCATGGTGATTATACAAAACTATGTTGTTTTCAGGCTTTTCTCTATCCTCCCTCTTTGGTGGAAATGTGGAGTCAAAAGTAGACGTTGTAAGTAAACATTTGGTAACGAAGTGGCCATTAAGAAAATGAGTGTTTTATAAATCAAACTAATAACACGTTTACTTTACTTTGGCTCTCCTGGTTGAGGAGCAGAAGAAATGCAGTGGAGCGTTCACAATTTCATGCAATTAAATTCTTAATGAATAAAATACAGCTTCTATTGTCACCGTTATTATTATCACAGTAATGTTAAGTCGCCTCACTGAGCACATGGCAGCCTCGATTCTTTTCATCAATGACACGTTTACCCTAGAAACGAATTTCCAAGGAACACCTAATTATTGATCAGCTGTAAATAGTATATAAAGCCCAGTACGAGCAAAGCACAAGGAAGTCATTTAAGTCAATTGTGAGGTGTGTGGCCAAGAAGAATTTTAATGACTTAATGAGCTATTTTTGCTTGAATTATTTTCTTTCTTTTTTGCATTTGAGAAAAATGTCAAGGCACACCTGAGCTTACGCAGAGGCATAATGGCGAGAGCCACTGCTTCACTCTGCCTTAGAGATTTCATCGTGTTGAATAAAGCAAGTCTCTGAGTGAATGCAATGACTCATCACCAGGGTCATTTGCCTTTCACTGCAAATGAGTGTGGGTGTCTGACTAACTTGCAGTTATAAGCTGGATATTGTTTTTTAATCATGGGAGAGAGAGGGAGGAAGGAAGGGTGGGAAAGAGAGCCCTTGTTTTATTGTATTTACAGTACGTATGAAGGAGTGTGTGTATGTGCGGCTGTCTACAGTATGGAGAGTCGGAGAGATAAGGACTGAGGGCCACATTTTGAGTCTTTGCCCAGAGCCACGTGTGCTATTTATCAAACGGCCGCCTCGGCCTGGAAGTGCAGCTACCTGTCATCTGACGGAGAAGCCCTCTGCGTCAGCTTCCCTCCCGCCCACATCCATTTGAGGGAGGAACGCACGAAAGGTGGGAGGAGATATGAAAAGTGTGCGTGGTTGCACAAGTTCACACACTCAGAGAAGGCTGGTTTTAAGTTTCTTTCATTTCTATAAAGTCGTTTTTTTTTTGCAGGTGTTAAAAATTAATGGCTATGGTAGGTAGGAGAAAATTTAATTAAGCTCTATCTGCAGAAATCCAGCCCACATATAGCTACTAGAATATCCATGGTAACACTTCATTTAAAAGGGTCTGCATAAGACTGGCATTGCACTATCATGAAGTCAACTCCACGATTGTTTGCGATAGTTGTAATTAAATGTCAAGCGTTAGTCAATAATGTGTCACCAAAGGTGTTAAGCTTTAAGCTTTCAAAAGAGGAATATCACCTAATAATTTCTTTATGAAACCTAAAATCTTTATAAACCCCTCCAATGTACGCAAAAATGATTAACTTAACTGTCAAGAGGCATTTTAGGGTGTGATAATACTTTTTAGTTGAGTTTATTTATTGGTTTTCATATTTTTACACCATAGGACACACAGAGCAAACAAAACAGATATATAGATACCCACACAAAGACACTACAAATTAAAAAGATAATAAAAATGAAAAAATAGTTAACAAATACATTTATTTTATAATATCTCTCTCTCAATGCCTGACATGTTTATCACAGACTTAGCTAAAGCCAAGTTCTCATGACAGAGATCTCATATTTGCATCGGAAGGGACCTTATTTTGAAACTTAACATTAAATTACATTCCCATATATCACACACCTAGCATGGATTTTCATCTGGAAAATGTGGACACAAATTCCACATCAAATAAAAACAAACAATCAAACAATATATGGCTTCAGATTGGCTATTTGTTATACGTTAGCTTGTAATGGGGCTAGCAACAACAGCTAGCCCTGTATGATGATTATTCATAATAAACTTGAGGTCAGATTAGTTTATGTATCTTGTAGTTAATGTTAAACATTCTCTCTCTGGAGAGGTTTTTGTTGACTCTACTTAGGAGGACACTCATTAGTCCTCGTTCACGAAATATGCAAAAAATTAAAGTCACCATTTTTTTCGATAGCTTAGCCCAAAGAAAGGAAACAGCTAACGTTAGCCTGGGTGATGTATGAAGGTATATTAAACCTGATAATTCACAGCGTGTGCATAATTGTTACGTGGAAAAACTGTTCAGTCCAACTCAGCTTACATTTGCTTTAGATATTTTTGTGTGTGAAATGCTGTTCTGCTCTGTCGTTGTACCAACAGTGAAGCCAACAGCAAGTTAGCTGGCTTGCAGGCCCCTTGGCGATCTGGCAAATTGGGTGACGTCAGACAAGCATACAAAATGTATGAATCCGTGTATGATGATTATTCATAATAAAGTTTGAAGGCCATGCAAATTACGAGAGTTTCCTGGGAGAAACAGCAAAACGGGAGCGAGCTGGGAGATGGCCCTGAAATGCATGCGAAAGTCGGGAAACACAGGAGCTTAGGTATGAATCAGAGGGTTGTTCAGATGGACTGTGGGGATAGGAAGGTACATGTGATCCCAATTGAAGGACCAGGAAAGATATGCAGGTACACAAACCACTACATCCTGTATCATAAAGTCACTAACTGCAGAACAGCCCAAGAAAATCTGTCAGCTTCAGCTCTGCTTTACAAGCTTTTTCTGTGTTTTGCTTTGCCAGAAATATCAAGCAACTTGTGTACTCAACTGCAGAGTGCAGTCGAGGACAGATTCCAGACGTCAAGATGACGGTTTCACCTGGTGTTTGTGGATTTATGCTAATGTCATCGATGCATTTCAAAAGATGTATGGATCCTATGCTATAAACACCACTTATAAAAGCCCTGCACTCTCAATTGTTTCGAAGACACCATCACTCTTTTCATCAAGTGTCCCTAAATCACACCTCAACGTAACACACCCCTTTAATGGCTGTAGTTATTATTTAGGGAGCAAAGGAGGAGTCCGGTGATGTAAAGTCCAAGTAGGGAGGAGGTCAAAAACACTGGACTTTAATTTGGGAGAATGAACATGTCACATTTCCAACTGCAAGCAAGTTTCGAAAGCACGACCACGAATGCCTCTTAACCCCCTGGATATTTCTGTAACCATGACAGCGAATGCCCCATAACCAAGACATAGTTGTCATTTTAACCAATGAGCACAACGTTTCCCTGATGTTAAATATTCTATGAACTTTCACTTAACTTAACCAACTTGTTTGTGTGCCTATACCAGTTAGTAAACCTTCAGGTTGGAGTTTGCAGCCAAGTAGCTAAGAGGGAGGAGTTACAAACAGGTCTGTAAGAGCTAGATGAGCAACTGGATTCCAACTTATCTCTTTTTGTTAAAAAAAAACAAAAAACATTCACTGACCTTTCCGTTGACATTCTGTTGTGTCCTGCTAACATCGAGCTGAAGCTAAAGATTATGCTTCACTGAAAACCGATGAAACTTCCCTCAGAAAACAATTAATTAACTTTCAAATTCTGGATCACATTTGTATTCATTTAACCACCTTATTCCCAATTGCTCCCAAGTGTTTTGATTTTTGGGTTTGATCTGATTTGCATGTCTGACTTGCATATTGTCCAAAGGGTGATATTTAGAGCCATCAGTCAAAGTGAACTGACGGAGGGAACAGGACTTCTCAGAAGTGCAGATGAAAAAATAAAAGCAGCAGGCGATAAATTAGGCTACACCCATCGCTAAATGATCGGGGAGACATGTTCCTCTGTTGAGAAACAAAGAGGATGTAGAAAAGAAAACACTGAGGAGAATACTCTTCTCATTAGTGGTGTGACCAAACTATGCGAGACTGAGAGGAATAGTACTAGGTGCAACAAAACAACAACAACAAGGAAAGTGATGCCCATGTGAATCTGGCACAGCCTGGCCACGCCCACACAGTCCTGAGAGGAGGACCAATCAGGCGACAAAGGGAACACACCTGTGTGATCGTGGACCCATGGTGCCTCTAATTTGAAATATGACAGACTGTGTGAATAAAAAGTTGTTCTATTGAAGAATAGAAAGGCTGTGTTGTGGTTCCACTTTCCCTTGCAGGTGGACGTCATCACTACTGACACATTACTTTTGCCCCAGTGCACAGGCAGGCGCCTGGTGGGACATATTTACATTTTTTACTCAATGGGCAGCATGGTTTGCTCGGTGTTTAGCACCACAGAAAGAAGGCCCTCAGTCAGAACCTTGGAAGGGAAAGCAGAAAGACATATAATTATCATAATAACCCGCATCACTATCGCTTCGGATAGTGATGCGTCCATGTGGTCCACATGCAAGTACAGGTGCACATGAACTGAGGACGGATTGTGATCCGATTAGCCACACCACCTGAGGCACGCATTGTGATCGCATCGAGCACAATGCGACTACTATTCGACCCACACACGACTACCACGTGGGGCGGAAACACGCCGCGTGACATTCGGCTGTTTGAGCCGGTTCTCAGAGCGGACACGTATCAATACCAGGTGTAAACGTTAACGCCAAATGCCAAAAATGGTAGAAACACTGCTCTACTCATTTTATTTGCCCCCAGAGACATGCATGCTGGGTAGCAGCCGTTGTATTTCCTACCAATTGCCCTGGCCTCAAATCAAATCAATTAAGGCACAGCACTTCCCCCCATTAGTGACAAACTTTATGACATACAGCACCAGAGACGAGAGGAAACTGAAAGAGAAACGGGGGTGACTCCACGGGGCATTTGAAGGGAATAAGTGCGAAAGACTGCCGGGAAACAAATATCATTTGAATGTCTGCATATTCCATAACCGTCCTAAAGAGGTGGAGTCACGCAGCCACTCAGTGTGCAGCGTTTCCAGGGAAGTTGCGGTAAAGGGTAATGAGCATACACTCATGCACTGTATAATACCAGTTGGTTTGGGACTTAACCCTGTCTCCATGGCAATTGCTGCAATGATGACAAATTTGCTGTTTCAATAAACAAAATGACTAAAAAATCTGGAGCCTTAACTGGTGTCTCATCGCTGTGTGTTTTAGCGACGTAGTCATTACACGTGTAACACGGGAGGGACACATTAACGGGGGATGATAATTTACACCGCGCTTCCTCGCAGACAGAATAACAACAGAATCGGTTTGTCAGAGTGTGTATTTGCAGTCCGTGGGTTCAGACTGTAAGTCAGCAAAGTAATTCAGTAGACTCTGCAAATCGTGAAATGTTTATTTGCAAGGCTACCTGCACCATACAGCTCATTCTCCCAAGGATGAGTCATCCACAGGCTACATACAGTACATTTGAGGTGGGCTTCAGATGCGCTCCTAGAGGAGGATGTAGAGGGGCAAAGAACACTGCTGAGCCATCACAGCTGTACTGATTTTCTGTCACATTGTTTCACAACAGGAGACATTACCTGGTAAAGGAAACTGTAAATCTCAAACATCCCTCCCCCCCCTCCTCCCCCACCCACTATAACCAAGGTCCTGTCAACAGTCAACTGTGTATTGATAAAAGGAGCAAGGTATTTGCTGCCACAATGTTTCCTCACAACATTTGTTTGCTGAGGAAAATGAAGAGGGAGATTTTAACGCGAAACATGGATGTCAAACAAACACTTAAACATACAGGTATCCAGATACCTTTCCATCGCAAAATCACCTATTTGTGAACACTCAACCGCTATTATAAAAACCTGCCGTGTCTAGTTTTCTGACTGTCTCTTCCTTTCTGTGTGACAGACAGTATACATGCGTATAGTGTCCTTTGAAGATGGATGTTTGTTGACAAGGTCATTTTTTTATTCTTTCAAAATCAACCAAACACCAACCATCTTCTGTGTGATCTTTTTTTCCACAGACAAAAATTGGCACTGATTTTAAAAATGGCATTTTATGAAAAAACAAAACCCAAAACAAAAAACGTCATCTAAGGCGCACCGGTGTTTATTCAAAATCTGCTCTTGAACTTTTGTCAGTACACAAGCAAATTATTTTCATCATCATTAATTACATTTCTGTTTAAAAGATGAAGTATTTTAACCATGAAATGTAATAAAATAGTACAAAAATACCCATAGAAAACAAATCAAAACCCCAGAAGATAATCAACTGAAGCGATTAACGGATTATCAATTTCGTTGCAGATCAATTTCTGATGACTGACTAATTGATTAATGGACTTGTTGTAAAATGCTAGTTTAACTGTAAAGGTGTTCAGTTATCAAGGCTTACCTTTTATCCAGAATCACTATGTCTGACTGTTGAGGTTAAGTATTTCCCCAAATGTGGGCTAATTTTATGGGCAAAACAACAAATTTTATTTTATACTCTGTCTATTCCTTCGCCTCCCACTGTTGGCTTTGCTGGACACAAAATGTACATGGTGTAAACAACAATCTTCTAGGACTGATTTACATGTCAAATCCAGGGTACATCCCAGGAATTTCCATAATCTCCATTCAAATATTTGCATCAAGCATCACGGGACAGGACGATGAGCAAAAGCAACTCTTTAGTGTCTCTCTTATGATGCTGTATTCTTCACTAGACAACTAAAATACTATTTATTTTCTGTTTTGGTCTTTTTTCTTATTGAAAAGAAGAGGAGATGAGCATAAAATGGAAAATATCAAGGCTGCTCCTGCCAAGAATTTAAAGCGCTATTTGAATTTTAAATAGTAATCTTTTATTTTCAACTTGAGTAACGGTAGGCAGACGACGTAAGTGACATATACATCAAATTTTAGTACTGGTGGTCAGCTCTCTGTGACTTAATGCGGCATATTGCTTCAAGATATCAGGTCATTTAAGTAGACAGGGGATGAAAAGTTGACAGCTGTGATGTGCATCGTCGTGGGAGGGTTCATATGTGGTAGTCTCTCTTCATGGCCATCATTAAAGGCTCTTTTCAAACACGGGATTCACCCTTCTTAAATCCCAATCAGAATACTGAGTCACTAATTGCATCAGTGCTTTGTGTGTGTTAGTGTGCTGGTATCTGGGGGTGTGGCCGCTCATCTGTGACACCACGTTAAATTCAATTAAGGGTATTATCTCTGTAATCTGGTGCAAAAACATAAAACAAAAAAAAAAACCCTTGCATGTGACTCGGCGATGAGAATAAGACGGTTACATTTAGTAACAGGAGAATCAATTAAAAGTCCTCTGACTTGAGGGTGAAATGCCATTAAAGTCACTGTGATCTTTGTTTATCAACACAAAAATAGAGTTAACAACTTTGTGACGCATTCGCACAGAGGTGTTTTTTTTTTTTTTTTTTTTTACTAACAAATCACAACACACACACACACACACACGCACACACACCATGTAATGTCTCTCAGGGAGGCAAGATAAAACAATGGGTCCGACATGATCTGAGATTCTACCTGCAGTTGCTAAGCAACACCCACCTCCAACCTCTCAATCTGTCCCATTGGTCAGCAGGAAAAACGCACAAGGAACCCCATTGGCTAAGAGAAAAGTTAATAAACTTTAGCCAAGACCTGCCTCCCTGTGTGCGCACACACTCTCTCCCTCTCTCTCTCCCTCTCTCACACACACACACAATGAAGAGATTCTTGTGAATGAGAGCATGAGAGGGTGTCAGTGCTTGCGCAGTACAGTGCTGATATATGCATTGAGCTCCTGAGCTAAAAATAAAGATCACACTGAATGCTGTGCTACTGAAAGTTGCAAGACTGAATTCAAAGTGACAAGTCTAGTTCTCTCCAGACAGAGCAATGAGGTCCCACCCTCATCATAGATCCCGGAGGTATTTTTTGACGTTCGTTTTAAGTATAGAGTTTCTAATAAAAGCCTGTTCCCCATCAATTCTTCACATTTGATCAGGCTAAAAGTGCAACATAGGAAAGCCTAAAATATATTTGAAATACAACTCAAAAGATGTAGGCTATCTAGCAGTGGTTCCTAACCTTCCTTCCAATTGACCTATCAGAGGAGCTCCAGCATCCACAATACAGACAATTTACAATGGATGCTATTCAACACTGTTTATTGTATAGTGGAAGTGGATCCGGTTCGGCAACAATATTTATATTTTCTTACGTGAATTGTCAATGTTACTTTTAGCTGATTCCACTGCTTATCAGATATTTATTTTAATCATTTATCCATTTCATTAAGCAACATTATCATTACTCTTAACTAGCATTCAACCATTGATCTAATTGTTTTGAGCTAGATAAACTATTTACACATTTCTTTTATTGCAACCAGTATCCATTACATTTTGCTACCTAAGTGTTTAGCCATTACTAATTTTATGTTACTCTTAATTTGCTATTTCAAAACATTTGTCCCTTACTTTTAACTATTTCACTGTTTATCCTTAAGCCAACTTAATCATTACTTTTCTCTAAGGTCACTTTTGCAACCATTGATTCATTACATTTTGTTAATTGACTGTTAGCTTTTATCAAGTAGCCTAATAGGTCATTTTTTACGTCACCATTAGCTAACTATTGCAACCGTTTATCAAGTACTCAGGATAATGTTTTTTTTTTTACATCCCTATAAGATAAAAATGGTAACCGTTTATCAAGTATTTTCAGGTTGTTGTTTTTTACGTCACTATTAGCCAACTATTGCAACTGTTTATCAAGTACTTACAGGTAATTTTTCGGGCACTATTTGCTAACTATTTCCACCGCTGTAAAGTGCTATTAGCTTTGTTTATCACTCCTAGCCAACTGTTCCAAAGATGTATCCATTACTTTTAGCTATCTCCACTTCTTTGCCTGATGATTAGATTGGATATTCATGTGCTATGCTTGAGTCAGGTTGGTGGGAGGTGCATGTAGACTACTGGCCCGTGGTACCCAGCTGCTTACTTGTTATTATAAATACTAAAGATTAGCCAGACTCACATCAACTTCCTCCTTAACACACTGGTACATATGATGGTAGTAACATTTTTATTCAAACATTTATTTTCAAATTATTAAAAAGTATTTAAAGAGTTGCTTCTTTCCACGTATGCCATGGCAACTGCAGAAATTCTTTTGTGGAATGTGAATCTCATCAGAAGTTTTGGACTTCAGTATTTTAGTTAGTGACGGCGCGCCTCTTTCAAGACTCGATGTGGGATCTGTGCTTTGTTGAATGGTGAAATACACTTATCATCCTGAATCCCCACAAGGCTTTGGTAGAGACAAATATCATATCCATCACTACACTCGGGGTTTACCTTTCTTCCTAAAGGCATATGAAATGGTTGCTTTTTCAATGGGAAGACAATGAGACATGTATCTTTGTGAGTCACTCCCAGGTCAGTCCAATTTTGCTTACCATTGTATTTTGCACATTTCCTGAGCCTAGCCTACGTCACTTATTCATCGCCGGAACATCTTGTAACACAACCTCCATTGAAACGTCACTCAACATCAATAGTACAAAAACATTTTAGGAAGGGGTTTATTTATTGAGAAACAGCCACAGTTTCTGTTGTAAGCTCTTTTATTATAAAATATCTCTAATCCCATGTTATTAACTCTACAGGAGAAAAAATGGAGAGAAAATACAAACAGTGTAGAGCATTTTCAGTTTTGTCCATTTGAGGTCATGTATAATCTGAAGTTAGCTGCCCAGGGAAATGTGTTCACCTATCAGAATTTATATTTTTTTTAGAGAATAGTATGTAAAACCCAGAACATCCACAGGACATGTTTTTTTATTTCTCGCTGTTAGTGCGTACATAAGTGTTTTAATTAGAAATGATCAAATCTAAACAAAAAACAAAACTTCCATAAAATATCAAAAGAATAATCTACACATATCCAACAACTATACAATGTAACTATACAATCAAGTAAAATGTCACTGCAGCGTGAGTGTAAATCAAGACAATGAGAAAATAGTGCAAATTAAATTACATTTTGTCTTATTACTAGTTGTTTTAGGTTTTGAGAAACTATTTTGAAAAGATGAATATGGTTGGGAAAGGGTGGAGAGTGTATATGTTCAAGGAAAAAGGTGTGATTCAAATATGATGTTGCCTCACATCCGCTTGGCCACTCGTTTTAACTGTTGGGATGTTTTATAGAAAATGGACTTGGATTTCTGAGGCTCGAGTAGATTTCCTTCAGAAACGCTCCTCACAACTCTGCGAGGCTTGTTCTCCTCTGAACCTGGGGACAGACAGCAACGTTAACACAGAATCGTTACAAGGTGTACAACTATATAATCTGTAGAAATAGAAAGCATGACTCTTTTACACACATACTTGCCACCAAGGACTACTACTGTTAATATAACTACCAACACCAAATGCAGATGGAACCCAAGAGCCTGGTCTGCTCAAGATTTCTGCCTAAAAGCCTATGATGGCAGTTTTTTCTCGCCAGTGTTGCGCTGTAACGCAAGCTCCTGGGTGATGTTGGGATTTTGAAGATTCATTGACTTTCAAAACCCTGAGTGTGTTCCAGTCCTGCTCCATGTGTAAAGTGTCCTGAGATTTTGTTGTGATAGGACTATAAATAACATTGAATTGAGATGAATATTGCAGAAACAGTTTGAGGTCATGAAAGACAAAATAAGCCTGGTTGCAAAATACATTCTGATTTGTTCAAATGAAAATTGAATCAAAAAAATATTATATTGCAAAATATCCATTCACGGTCTTGTTCAACTTTGTGTGTGTGTGTTTTTTTTTTAACTTACCACCAAAACGATGCACTCTGAGTGGTCTGCGGGCAACCAAGGAGTCTTTCTTTATGCGCTTTGGTGCAGAGGAACCCTGTGTTAAGTCTTCTTGGATGCTGCCACAGTGAATAAAACAGACGGAGAAAAAAGAACGAGTAATCAATCACAACATCAATAACTCCTAATCCTAATCCCTCCTGATAACACTCAGAACCAGCTATGAATTTAGTTATTTCGGCGATAGTTCTGTACATCTTTAGCTCTGTCGTGCATAATCAGAAATATGTCAAAGCAGAGTGCTTAATCCACTGCTGGTATGAAACAAGATGATTTACATGAATATAAGAGAAAAAGCCAGAGGGACATTACCAGTTAACTTTACGCTTTCCTTGTGCAGCAGACGTCATGTGCATGTAGGTCGGTTTGACTCGTCTCAAATCTTGTATGGGCAGGATCTGCTGTCTACAGGGCAAAGCAAACTTTCATGTTACCACAATATCTCGGGTGTAATAATTGAGATTCACAAAACAATCCCCATAATCATCAAAATATACTTAAAACTCTTAAAATGTCACTAAAACATACTGAAAAGCCATTTTACATTTAAGAATCAACTATTTCTATTCCGTCGCGGATAAGTCACATATTTTTTGTGAACATCTTTTTTTAGTGAAAAACAATCAATCAACCTAACTCAGATGATCATGAATCATAAGGTATCCCTGCATAAATACATTCTAAATATATATTTATCTGCATTTTTAAAATCAGGTTGTATTTCTAACTTTTCTAATATGATAGCAATCTAGAAAGCTTTTTCAGTGACTCACCACCCTCTTCAGGAAAAAGTGGTATTACCAAAAAGTTGGGGCCGGACCTCGCAGGACACAATCACACTGTACTAGAAATGTGTGCACTGACCATGAGACGGTCCTATGAGCAGCTGGTGGCATCTTACAACAAGAAGTAACCAGACACAAATATAAAACGGTCAAAAGTTATTTAAAACTTTCCCTCACCTTGAATTTCCAGAAATCCCTTATGTATATTAGCCCCCATCTTAAGTTAGGAAAAACACCTCTTGATACAGTTTGCCTGTACTGCAGCGCAAATGTTGCCAAGACAGTGAATTTAGTTTTTGAGCATCACTCACTGACACAAACCCTGCAGCCACGGCTCCAAATGTTTCCTATTCTGTTTGCTACTTCTTAGCTAACTTAAGCCTCCTGGACCAATGTTCCAGTCTGGAAACTTGCTGCTGGCGAGAATACGTAGAATGTTTGCACTCTAGTCTTTGGCTTGTTTTGAATAAGGTTTTGGGGATTTACCACTCCTGAATGGTTTAGTTATCATCCAGATTGAGGATCTTTTACACAGAATCCCTCAATGCTTTCAAACTTTCAGTGGGCAGTCAGAGGGACATGTTTTCAGATTGTTTTTAAACATTTTATGGAAATGATTTGAGAGATAGCCGTTTGTTTCCTCTGAACCAATTTTTAAACGTTTTTTTTCTTAATGTAACTTTTGGTTATTATTAAAACGTATGCTGTTGGACAGTAATTTTAAATGAAAAAACGTCCACCTGTACCTATTTCTTTAGAAACACCTAGACATATAAGTGGGGATGTCCTAACTTTTTCAACTCAATTGGAGAGTTTAAAGGGCATTCATTACTTTGTTTTTGATTATTAAAAGCCTAAAAACAGTTAATTCAAAGATTCCTGTTGAAGGACTAAACTCTCCATTCAACCTTCATTATGTGCTCTTGCCAGTTGTGACATAAAAAAGTTGAAGAAGGGTGGAGCGTTCAAATCATTCAGTGAAATCTAAGAATACTCTGGAGCGTGCAGCGAGTGATGTAATAGAAAGTGTTTTTGTCCCATGCACATTGGCCCACCAGAACTTGTGTCTTGTATTCTCTTGTCTGGACGAGAACTCAGTGATCCAAAAATGATCCGCTGTTGGCTAATGATTGGCCAATTGCTGGCTTGACATTACACAATATTAGATCAAATCAACCTTTGATGCATGAGACATGTGGGTGATTGCGAGTGCAGCCAAGAAAAAGGACAAGAAGTACACGAAGAACTGAGAAATACACAGGCATGTGTGTGACATCAGACACTTAAGTTCGGAAAAACGCCTCGGAATTGAGACATAATTAATGGCATATGACCTGAAAATGGGAATTCTTTGCTGCCAACTAACTGCTCTGTATATCATAGAGATTAATTGTAATCATGCTAATAATGCTCACTGGAATAGTTCTGCTTTAACAAGGGCGACAGCTAAAAACACTCCCCATCTAACTCTCCGTTTCTGAAAAGTGCATGTTGAGATAAATCGCTTGGTGAACAGGAGGCAAGAAAGTGTGACAAATGGTTCTGATACATCATGGCAGCTGCTGCAGTCTTCCCCTCTGAACTTGATTTATAAAAATGTATGTCTACAGTTAGATTGTGATGTTGTATCAGTTTTGTTTTCTGCTGTGACAGCAGTATTTTCTTTCCTGTATTCTTTCCTTACAATATTTCCTGTTTATGTGGAGAGAGGTGTACACTATTGTAGCAGTAGATTTTGGATGGACCACGGGAGTGCTGTAGGCGTTATGTGGGTGTATCGCTGCATTTGTTTAAGACTACTTCAACGTGTTAAAAGGCTGCACCATATGGACTGCCAAGAGAACCAGCATGTGTAGAGTCAAGAGAACAGCAATCCACATTACAAGCCAGCCTGAAAATGGACTTGTAATGTTATCTAACTGACTTTGAGAAAGAAGGAAAATTCCTTCTGAAATCATGTGAAGTGTGTCTAAAGAATCGTATGCACTGTTAAACATTGTGAAATCAAAAGAAAAGAGACATTGATATTTATTCACCTTTTAGCAGGAATTTGATTCCCCTCATTGGTCTTGGGAGGATCGAGTAGTTTGCTGGGACCTGAGAAGTCCATGGAAGAGGACGCTTGACAAGGACTGCCGCCGCTGATTATGATGGTTGCATTGCTTGCAGTTTGGTCATCACTGTCCACAATTTCAAATGTCATGTTGGGATCCATGGCGCTGGAGGAGCTATGTGACATAGCTTGAACAGTTTTTTGTTCTGGTGTGCACTGGAGTGGGAACATGCCCTCGTCAAACACTTGGGTCTTAGAGACGGTCCGGGGGCTTTGCGGTTGCAGCGATGCAGACAAATTTCTCCTGATGGGCATTCTGGGACAGAGTTGTTGTTGTTCAGAGAGATTTGAAACTGGTTTCCGATCGGTCTGTTTTCCTCCACCTAAGCAAACAAATAAATAAACAAGTAATCACTAATAGTTAATAGAAATGAAACAAAGCAGAAATACAATGCATGGTAAAGACCCTTTAAACAACTTCATACTATGACTGACCTGACCCTAACCTCAGGACAACTACACTGTCTACCAATGCTAGAAAAATGGGTGATTTCACATTAGAGATTTCTATTTTTGTGTTTTTTTCCCCTCTGCTCTGCTCGCTGGTTGATTCAAATGAGTTCATGTGCCAAATTAGGGTTCAGCAATATTTCAACCAAAATGTGACGCAAGTTGGCGGTTTGTTGATTAAGCATAAAACTCAAACTTTGATTCTTGCTTTTTGTAGTCATAAATATTAACTTTTATGGAGAAAATAACTTTTAATTTTAAACGTTTTTAGGGGCATTAAGAAGCAACTGTTTAAGCGTACTGGTTTCATGTGCATTTCAAACAGAATTATAAGGTCCCTCGTCAAAAAGAAAATATTTGAATATTGCAGGTCGGAGGCAACTTGGACTGACAACTCTAGAGCAGATTGAAAGGGAAACGTCCCAGTATTCCGCTTTGTATATCCTGCATTCACTTTCTTTCTTAAAATATTACCTCTGCAAACAAATACGACATCCTCCGTTCATGGAACCAGATGTTGAGCATTTTTGTGCTTGCTGGTCAAACGGTCACATGACATAGGATATGGTATGGAACCAACAGTCTTCCTTGCAAATGTTAGCATGTGTTCCAAGATGAAGTGCATAGATCAATGCATTGTTTACAACTAAGGGCTTTGAAAGTGAAAGCAAATCAAAACCCCTTCAAAACTAAGCAGGGTAACAGTAAACACACCCCTCACCAAATGATGCCGTCTCCCATACTTAATCAGTAATAAGCGCTGAAGTGCCAGCCTTTAGGCTAAACATTGCAATTTTAAAAATGTCACAACGGAGAAATGAGATGGATCGTTCCCTTAAGTTGCATCAAAATGTGATCAGTAGTATGTTGGAGATATATATTGCACAAGGCAGTTGAACATTATAGTCCTCTCCTTGCACATATAATCTTTTACAACGTCAGAATGGAGCTGTGACGTGCATTATTATCCAAAAGAGCACGGCATTTTATAAATAGATCCAAACTCTAGGATTTTACCTGCTTACAGCCTTAGATCTTCCTTTTTCAAACCGAGGAAAACACGATGCTCAAACACACGACTTTGAACTCTCCTTTTGAGAGGAGATAACGTAGGTGCTGCTGCTGTATGCATGATGTTGTAGGTTCCTCATATATCATAGGGTACTTAGTTTGTTGCTCACATGCCGTTAACATGTACTATCCCAGCGAGTACCAGGGAACAATAAAATCATAAGGAACGATAAATGTGCCCTGAAGCGGTGTGCTAATATTAGCTACCTGTTCTGCGACAACCAACTGCATTACTGGGACCAAAACACAGAATCAAATCTCTCAAACTGGCTTTGTTAGTTGTTTCTCGTTTTTTTTTAACTAAATTAATATAAAGCCTACTAGCCGGGGACTTGCATTGCAATTTTCAAAGATCGATTGCATTTGATTAGGTTTTGTGATATTACGGCAAAAAAAAAGGAATGCATTCTTACAATTACAGTTTTTTTTTCTTGCTGAGATATATTGCGAGATTTTAATAAAATGGCAAGCCGCAATTTTCTAACCACACATACTAATTAGATAACAGTCAAGAGCTGACAGAAAATGAATGCTAGCGGATAGGGAATAATATTTGGAACGCACAGTAAAATAGCAAAGGGATTGGTTGACCATGAATTAATTATTGGTAATTGCTGTAAGGAAGTCGATTGACGTTTGTTTCATTTTAAGACAATTGTCAAACAAAGCTACATTTGCAGTTAAATGCTGGTATTAAGATCAATGTTGGAATTAGAATATATTATGTTTATAATGATTAAAAACCTTGTTTTTTCAGCATTACTAATCTTAAACACTAATGGGATCACTAAATTATATGTATCAAATACTGACTGATGTGAGAAATTGTGACCAATCATGTTTTCAGGTTAAATCATGGTGTCTGCATCACATTATGCTCATGGCATTTCCTGTAGGAGTGTAGTGGGGGTTAGGCACGGGGCTAAAAAGGGAAAATGCCAGCACGTCAAGGAAGTGAGAGCTCTGAATGAAAAGGTGAATGACCGATTTAGACATTACCTTAAATATCAAAATGCAATATTTAGCAAATGTGAGTCAGACCTCAGACAGCACACCGAGTGAGAGGGAGAGATGATAAATAGCCCTTTTCTGTGGCAGAGGAGTTGTCCCTAGCAATAAATGGCAGCAGAGTTCCTTCAGTCACATATTTTTGGCTTGTAGGGGATTAATACATGCATGAGTTGCTATTTCTGGTGGAGGCTGCGCTGAATTAGGGTCGCCTGGTTGCTGCTGCCTGTTTTTTATAGTGCGCCTTTTCTGGTTGGTGGAGCAGGGGAGTTTACGTCTGTTGACGTTTTTCCCCTGCCCTGCTGTGGATCTGCATTTTCATGAATGAAGTTCAAGAGGGATTGGGAGGGTTAGATGCTAGACAGACAGAGAAAAACACTTGAGGGTGGGAGGGAAGAAAGGTAGAATGGAGGAAAAAGCCAGACTAACGACCGTTTGAAGCAGAAGGGACAGCAAAAATCTGAGGAGGAAAAAATAGATAAGAGAGAAGCGAGAGGTATGATCGAACAGGAATATAAAAAGAACAGCACAAAGGGGGCAGCGGGAGGTAGCTGAATGAAAAATCAGGAGGCTATTAATAAACGCGTGTGTGAACACATTCTAAATCGACAATAAATTGTGTTCCCTTCAAAGTGATCACTTTGTCTGATTTGCTATTATTAAGCAGCCCGCAAAGAGTTAATGCTCTTTCAAAACCTCAACCCCCTCTAAAACCAATGAAATTTGATTGGCTTTGCAAACTGCAGGGAGGAGCTATTCCTCATAACATGCTGCAGTGACTACCACTAAGAGCTGAGGAAGCAGTAAGGGACTGCCAACAGTAAGCACAACATTAGAGCAGTTTGTCTGAATGCTAAATAAAAACCCTATTTATTAAAACTTGTCAGTAACTGACCGACCATTTAGAACTGATAATTCTGCACAACATGGATGAAGCTGAACCTATTGTATGTATATGTTTGCGTAAGGAGTTACTGTATGTATGATCTAGATAGTATTGATTTTATGTTATTATTTTGTGTCTGATATACTGAGCAATAATATTGTAAAGCTGTGTCCACTATTGTTGAAGGTACATTGTAATAATGACTTTATGCATCTAAAATCCTTTTTTTTTTCATGTTGTTTCTCAAATACCAAATCCATGTTTTATTATGGGTGTGCTAAGAGCTGAATGAAGTTAAACTTGGGCTCTAAAATATAAAAGCTCACCACAGTTAGCTAATACAATTAGAGTGAGTGGAAGTGTTGACACTTGTGGAAAGACGATCGTAGAGGTATTGGCAAAGAAAAGTTAAGTTAAATAAAATTACAATTTGACCAAATGGGGGGAAAATAAAACCTATAAACTGGTTTGACGTGGAGACAGGGGTCAGACAGACAGGCGATACAGAAAGTAGGGGTTTTATATAATAACTTGTAGGGAGATTTAATAGCAATGGTGACAAATTCCCTGGTGCTTTCATGTTTCGTTTCCATTCAAGGAACTCTGGTCATCTGGCAGAAGTATTTTCCTCAAAAGTTACATTTCCCACAATAGGTTTTCATGAAATGTAGACCACCTGCAGTAAATATCATTACAGCCAATTTGAACGTCAATATTTCACAAAGGTTTTTGTGTTACATTTCCCCAAAGGTTCCATGTGTATAGTTTTCCCTCTATAAAACTGGATGTGAGTATTCACATCATTTCATTATTCATGTTTTGGCCAGGACAGAATGTCTGCAGCACAACTTTAAATCATATTATATTACACGTCTGACTTTTATTGTTTATTTTACTACTCAGAACAAGTACTTTCACTTAAACTGCTAAAAACATGCTCTGCAAATAAAAAGCAATACGGCAAAGTGGAAATTTAGTCTAACGAAAAACAATGAAAACATTTATATGGCATGTTTAAACACAAATTTATGATAAGTTTGTGTTCTGCTTTCATACAACGGAGCATCATCTCTCAAAGAGTGTTTGGGCAAGTGTGATGGATTGAGTGAAAAGTGACAAGGAGGGAAGTGAATGATTAAGGTGGGGTGGGATTAACTGCCATGCAGGGGTTTTAGATTAATGACTACAGTATGTTAGCATGATGGGGGAAAGGGGAGAGTAGATTTACCTTTTAGTGATGGAGCAGCATTGCACAGTGGTGTTCTTTTTGCACGCCCCTCTGCACCTGAGAATAAAAAAATAAAACGATTCAAAAAGAGATTCAAAAGGAAGCAACATCAATACTGCATCAACAGTAACAACATAGAAAGCTTGAAAAACTTCTACAAGCCCTATGGGGTATTCTTTCATTAAAAATGGTTATTATTAACACTAAATCCTTGAAAAGTGCGATCTTACATCTGTTTCTTGGATTGGGGTTTCAAAGTCAGTCAAAATGTTTCATTTATTTTGAAGCTATGTTGCGTTATCTCAGATGCTATTTAAACATAACATTTAATGGACATTTTCCAAGAGGATGTCTTCGTCATAAGCAATCACCCATTACCGCAACATCTAATGTTTTTGTTGTTCAATCATTTTGCGGCCATGTGGTCAGGTCTTCCTGTATTTATCAAGCAAACTCTTCCCAGTCAGGATATATGGCAGTACATTTTAAGACCGAAATAGTAAGTGTATAAATCGATTGAGTTAAAATTAACAGACAATTTTTGCTTTGAATTAATTTATCCAGGAAGAATGCCAAACAACCACTTGTTATATAGCTTGTTAAATGTGAGGATTTCCTGCCCTTTTCTTTAAAAAAATAATTCAAAGACATCACCTTGGCTACTGGGACTGTGACTGGCATTTTCACTTTTTATACTTACTAGACCAAACAACTTATCAATTAATGTCAAACAAGTTTGACATATAAATTATGAAAAATAAATAAATAAATAAATAAATAAATAAATAAATAAATACATACAGATAATTTCCCCAATCATACTTTCCAACTTTCACTTGTTTTGTAATTTTATCCCAACACACCATGGAACATATGCTAAATAAACAACAGGAGAATAATTAGGATAAGAGTATGATGACTTACTGCAGGGGCTACTCTGGTGGTATAGCAGATGTGAGAAGAACAGGACGGGTGCCAACTCGCTGCTGCCCACCTCGTTTGTCTCCTGCGATTCCTCTCCATTCCCTTCACCTTTCAGCTGCTGCCCCAGCCCTTCCTGGTCAGCCCAGACCACGCCTCTCTCCCTCAACACAAGGTGCTCCAGTTCGTGGTTCTCCATCTCATCGGCAGCTGTGGCCTGTCCAGCTCCCCGCAATGCAGAGTATTGTCGACTATACGCAGGCAACAAGATATTCACCATTCTGAAATGCAATGGAAAATATTACTGAGATATTTCTAACAGGAAAAAAACAACACACCAGTTACTGTGAGGTGAAGTTAGTTGCACTGAGTAATTGATAATTCAATAAGTGTGGGTTCTAGGTATTGTCAACCTACTTCTGCATACGCTTGTTTTCCTGATCCTGCAGAGCAGTGAGCTCGACCATCTGCTTGATATGTTGTTTGAGGTCATCAACCTGCAGCTCAAGTCGGTGGCAATGTAGGCTCTTATCTAACACCTGAACAAGGGGGAGAAATTAGTTCAAAGAGCATACATAATGAAGCAATAGCCATTCTAACACAACAGCATATGATTATAGCAATCTGGTGGGCAGAATTAAAAGAAACATAAGGTGGTTGGGGCTCAGGATAATAGAGAGAAGATGCAAAGTTCTGTTTTCATCCATGTTTCATCAGAAAAGCTGTCTGCGCAGGGTAACGGAAGGGAGAAAAAAGAAAGAACTCTGACGTAAAGAAACAACAGCAGAGAGAACATTTGACCGGTGGGTGCGTCATAGTTCTGGGTCAGTTCCTGGAAGAAAGGATAAAGAAGAAAAAAATAACATGGGCATGGTTTTAGGTAACTGGCTGCTGTGTGAGGGATGAGTAAAGGGTATTGATTTATTCTCTTCAGTGATCCACGATTGAGCCGGAGAAATAAAATGAGCACGGTTCTAATTACTGGGAGAACAGATGGGAAGAAAACAAAGACAGTCACGACACCAGTAGAGACACAGCCTACCTTCCAAAATAAACAAACAAAAAACACCAAGCAATGAGTTTTGAAGGATGTAACCCACATTTTGAAGTTTTTCTCTTTATCTAATAATGCTGAATGTACTCCATCACCAATGTCAGTGCCATTGGAATTTGTATAAACATGGCTACAGGCACTGTGGTTACACAACTGTTAAAATCAATACGATAAAGGTTAAATTAAACCTTGAATTTATTTTTTAAATAATGACATAACAAATTGCAAATAAAACATCAAGTGTGAAAAGTCTATATTATATACTTTTCAATTTACAAAAACAAAACTTTGCCAGTGTTCTTCAGTACCACTAATTGCAAAAATGTACATTTACATTTAAAGGATCAATTACGGCTACTTACTTCTGAGGTCTGATCGTTCGACTTCAGCAGCTTAATCTCATTTTCGACACGATGAAGCCAGCCATCATTGTCCAGGAAACGTGTTTCCGTCTCCTTCAAACGTTTGTGAATGTGTTGCTGCCGAGTGCGTAAGCTGGCAATCTTCCGCTCGTGCTTACAAGTGGCCTATTGAAAGTGACGACCACAAAAGTAATTTCAGTGATTTCATGAATTGTCCTTTGCTTGTGTTAGTATTAGCATGACACACTATAAACTGTGTATGTCATCCAAATAGCAATAATTACAGCTGCAAGCATCAAGATGGCAACCATCCAGTCAAGCAATAGTGATAGTCTATAAATATTAAGCATTTGTTGGAGAGGTTAATCTGAATCAATTTCTTATAAACGTACACAACTACTGTAGCTGTTTTGCGTGACAGGGAACCATAATGCAAAGTTTGGAATTAAAATGTCACTTTTTAATATTTGAATGTCGTTTACAGCTAGGACTAACACTGGGATTTAAATGTTAAAGAAAAGGCTGAGCTGGGAAGCAGTGACCCTGTCTTGTAGTGGTGTAAATGCGAGGTCAAGACAACTTTAGAGGAAGGAGAAGCAAAATCCTGACTCAGCAGCTGTTTTTTCTGGGGATGGTGGAATCTGGATAGCAGCATAAGCATCAACTACCTTCTCAGTCTTTTCCTTGGCACAGAAGTAATGGACCTGCAGGTTGTCCTCCTCAGAGTACCGCTGGCGCAGCTCATTCTCCTTCAGTTGTCTCTCCAGATCCAGCTGTTCTTTCCTGATTTGGGCCCGGCCCGAGAAGATACGCTGCAGAGCTTCTGACACCCTGGAGAGAGAGAGATGGGGAGAGATGTTCAAGCAGTACAAGCTAAAAGGCCAGCATTTGGAAATTTCAATGCAACAAAAGTGATTGTCAAATTTGACCAAAATTGATTTAAAAGAAAATAAAAGGAATTAACAGTGCAGGTCATTCTATTCCCATCTTCTTTGCAAGCAAAAGAACAATTTGTGATGCAAATGTAACAATTGTAAACACATGGGTCACTCTACATGTAAATATATTTGAAATCCATGTAGTCGAGATAGATAAACTGTGCCTTTGTGCAGCTGTGAGGCTCCGTTTTAGCCGCTTCTGTCAGACAGGCATTCAACTCAAATTGTTGTGGTGTTGTTTTGGACTGCATTACACAGAAGTGTGTTTTTTTGGTCAACTCTGATTCACATAACGGTGGATACAATGTAGAAACACCTCTTAGAGTAATATTATCAAATAAAACCGCCAACAAAGGGACCCAAGCCAGATGTGATTACAAGCTGGTGTGCCACATGTAAAGAACACATTGATATATTAATTGCTTTTCAAAGAGCTCTTACAAACCACTTGTTCTAGTATTTAAAACACCCTTAAAAAGGCCATGAGATTAAATTAAATTACATTTATCAACACATTAAAACCAGTTTTAATATAGTAATACAGCTTTAATGATAACTTAAAAATATACCAATTAATTACATCAAATCGCTGCATGACTAATGCCTTTATTCTCCACAATTAATTAATAATGCCGTTAACCTTTTCATATAATCTAGAGTTTCCACAAGGTGCCAGTTCTATTCGGACTGAGCCAAAAATATATTCCTAGCTATATGATGCTGAAGTGATATCCAGATTGAATGCAAGTGGCTGTCTGCTTGAGTTAAAGCAGAGGGAGGGACGGGAGAGGCATGCAGGTAAATAAAACTGGAGAGCTGTCGCTGAAATGTGACTGCACTCTTCAATGTAACTCCAGTGACGTCGGAGACGTCGTGGCCTTGCTAGACTGCTGAATTTTTAATAGCGTGAGAAGCGTGCAGCCTCTATTCAGAGCCTCTCACTGTGCGAGTTGTGAATTCTGATGCCAGTGAATGAAATGTGTGGGAGTGAGACTCATTCAGCTTTTCTATGTCCCCAACCCCAACCCAAATACCCCCACAGATGCCACTGTGCCTTAAAAATGACTCGATGGGATTAAACTGATTCACGTAAAAGAAAAAAAATGTGTAAACATGATTTGAATTCAAATAAAAAGATGCTGCAAAGACGACCCCATCCAATTCAAAATCATTTAAAGAAAAGATGGTTAAGCTAATGTTGACTGTAACAGTTATATCAAACACTAGTATCCTTTTACACACTGTAAAATTGTTTATAAAACTGTATATTTGTTACAGGTAGAAAATGTAATGAAGTTGCCCTCCCCCCCCCCCCCCGAAAACACAAAACACAAGCATTTTTTCAAAATAAACCTCTTTACATTTAATCCAAGAAGTAAAATAATCCCAGGCTAGAAAGTTAGACAAAAATCTGCAGAATGCAGTTCTATGTAATAGTTTAAAATGTGTCCTTATGTTTTAATTAAAGCGCAATAACAGATAAGCATAGACGTAGCAGTAATTTATAGAATATCATAATTCGAAACAAGAATATACGCTTTCTTTGCCATAAATGTGTCCGAAAGCTCAATTAATCACCAACACACTGTTTATAAATGTTTTACTACCTTGCTACTCCATGCAGATCCATTGACTACAGTGCAGGTGTGGAAAAAGGCAATAAGGTATAAAAATATTGGAATGCTGCAGAGCTCAATGTTCTGGCCTGTATGATACAAGAGCTCTCTCCAAGATGCCATATAAAAGAGTTGGCTTACACTGTCAGCATATAAACTGTAAGAAATTGTTAACTAATATGCTTTTTATAGGGCCATGAGATGATACAACAAAAGGCTCATTGATAAATAAAATTTCATTTTTTTGACAATGATTGTACCATAAATGACAATAAATATATAGATAAAGAAACAACAAAAAGTAAGTCTCAGGTTCCACTCTGAATCATACTTATGTACAATCTTACCTTTTGAACTCTTCTTGTTTCTGAGATGAGATCATGTTAGAAGCCCCTGGCACCATGTTTGTCTCATATTCTTTGAGTTTCTTCTTTAACTGTAGAATCTTTAGAAAAGTTACAGAACATTGAAACAGCAGTCAGAAATGAACCACTGATCATGCCGACTGTATAAATGAGCAAAAAATAGGTAGATTATTTTTAATTGAAAAAGAAAAAATAATTTAAATTATATTACCTCTTGCCGTTGCTTTTCACATATGACTGCATACTGGCCAATGTGACTGTCGAGGCTGACAACATTACTCTTCAGCTGAAAGGCAAGGGGAGAGAGAAAAAGGCAATGATTTAAAAGGAATGTATACATCTATAGTTTAAAATCAGTTATAAAGCAGTACAATAACTTTCATACTAACCGAGGACTTAATCTCCTTGGCCCTGTTGGCATACTTGAGTGTGTTGTGGGAATCATCGTATGACTTGGATGAGGGGCTAACATTGGCAATCATAACCGTCCTGCAGTTGCCCCCCAAGGAGTCTTTAAGTAGCCGCGTCAGCTTGCTGTCTCTGTATGGTATATGAGTTTTCTTGCTCTAAAACAAACGAGAAAGGATAACATTAATCCAAGAAATAGTACCATCTTTAATGTTCTGGTTTACAAAGGTGTACAAAAACAAACAGCTCAGAATATGTGATAACTCCCGTGGTTCTATATTTTCTAAGTAAACTCAATTACTTAGAAAATATATTAAATGAAAGTTCGAAATGAACAAACACAGAATTCAATACTTCTGTCAGCCATGACACAAATACAAATTAAAAGAAAGTGCGTTATGTGCTGTGATATGCAGAAGTGCACAATTGTGAGGCTGGCCGTCATATGCATTCTCCATCTGGACAAACTCCACAAGAGAAGCTCAGTCATATTACACTATTTGGTGGGGACCAATAAACCCAATGGGTTACAAAATTCAGTATGGAGTGTTCATTTCATATATCCACAACATGGGGAAATCTTTCTGCAGCTGGTCTGTGAACACAGTTCACTCTGTAATAATGGCATTAGTGAAACTACAGCTGCTTAGGTGAGTCACAATCTCGTGGGCATTGGGATTGCAGAATGTCACATTAAAGTTAAGCAACAAAGGAGTGTAAAATGATCTTTTTTGGGGTTAGCGGCCGTGCCTGCACTTCTTCCTAGAAAAACAAGAAACCTACATCTGGATTCAAAGACCCTATTATAGTTCATGTCAGTTCCAGGGAGTTTCAGGATAGTCGTGCCAATTTGGAAAAACTCCCTTTTAATAAGAGCAGGCATCCAAACTTATTCCGTCGGTATCGAAAAGCAAACTAAAATGTTTGTTTTGACTCCTTTAGTTTGGGCAATCATTGGGAATCTGTCACAGAGTCAATGTAAAGTGACCCCCTACGATCTGCAGGTGAATGGAAGGATCTGCACTGGGGTGAATGGGAGGTGTAAAGCAACCGTGAAAAAACTAGTGTTGGCTTCAAAAGGAACTAGAGCTTCGATCGGGCCCAGAAAATCAAGCCCGACCCTACCCGAAGAACGTTCTGTCCGAGCCTGGCCCGGCCCAACACATTAACTGTAATTAAGAGCCCAAGCCCGATTTCAACCCGACAGTTATTTTTAATGCATGCATAGGCTGTTTTATGTGCATATCCATGGGAAGTGGGGGTGCAGCTACACCACTACTCAGCCACAAAAATATACAAATAATTTTATAGGCTACGTTAGTGCTGCCCGATAAGGATAGGCCTACTGCAATTTTAAAAAGTGTCCTTAAAATAACACACAATACTCCGTTATTGAGTTTCACCCGTGCACGTTCCTGATGACTTGCTTAACATTAATTGTCCTGTTTTTAATTGATGCTTTATGTCTCCAAGCTCCATGTTGCATGCACTTTAGCGTAACTCCTTTATTCTTTGATTTAGCTGCACGGAGCAGAACCGTTGATTGATGCGTGCGCACTATGTGTAGCATCTTTTTTTTCTTTTACTTTGTGTAACTTTGTACACATTTGTTATGTAGGCCTACTCTGCTAAACATATAGCCAATAATATTTCATGTTTATGGCCTAGCCTTCTCCTCAGATTAGGCCAATAGAGCAACGAACACAAGCGCTTGATCAAAGGCCCGGCCCGATGGTAGTGGCGGGAAATATTGGCCCGTGGGTTGGGCTGGGCTAGGGTCGGTCTCGGGCAGAGAATCTAAACTCTAAAAGGAACCCAGTGACACAAGGAGCAATGTCTGGTTATACTGGCTCTGTTGCATTGTTCCTTCCCCTTCTATTCTCCATGACCCTTCACATTGCTTTTTTAAAAGTTCCAATGTGTTTTTCTACGCTGTCAGACAACTCCAAGACCATATAGTAATTTCCACACAGGTTGTAAATGATTCTTGTTAACCAAGGTTAAGAGTAATTCCAGTTTTCATAAATTATCCGTCTGATTTGCTACTATTAGGATTTTACAAGTTTAAACAAATATAAAGAGTTGTTTTTATTAAAGTTACCAATTGTGTCTCTAACAATACTGCAAGGAAAGTGGTGTCTTTTGATGCCGACAACCACAAATCTGTATTTTCAAATAGCTCAGATTGCTATGATGGCCGTGAGAGCTCAAAGCATTGCTAATTAAGAAAACACATCTTCACCAACTTGACCATGTATGCTCAGCATTTAAAAAAAAAAAAAACGTTGCAAGGTCACAACACAACAGAAACCGTTTCAAGAGGACAGTAAAATAAACTGATGCACATGGTTGGGACATGCTTGTGTTGTTGTTCTTTGGGCTTTATGAAATTTGGACGAAAATTAAAAAATGGATGTTATTGAAACCTAACCTGCAGTGTGTGAGGGAGAGTTACCAAAGACATGCAGGTTAGATTAATTAATGACTCTAAATTGCCCGTAGGTGTGAATGCGAGCATGAATGCTTGTATGTCGCTGTGAGTCCTGTGATAGACTGAAAACCTGCCCGGCTACAGCCCCCTCTACAAAATTTCTACGGAAACAGTTTCAGTTATTTTGTGACCTTCTTGTAGCAGATTTTCTAAATGCTGCACGTGTGTGGTCAATTTGATGAAGATGTTTTTTTTCCATTTCAATAGGTTTTCTTGATTTGCAGTGTGTTAATCTCATTTTCAGAAAGTCCCTTTATTGTGGCTGGGAAACACTGGCCTTGAGTCGATTGATGGCCAAAGTGGAGAGAAAGGATGCTGTGTCAAATGTATCTGCATTGGTTTGGACATTGCCTCGGGCAAACATCTAACAACAAAAACCTCTGTGCAGCATAGCATGAAGATGACATACTAAACAGCCCAAACAGACGTAGCACACATTCTCCTTCACTCAAATGAATGGCATGTCGGCCTAGACACAAGTGGGGACATTCTTTCCAGTAAACAATGGCCACAACATGAATTCCTTGTCTCCCAACAGTAAACACTGCAGCACCAATAACCATCGGGATGGGGTCGGGAAGGAGTGGGGATTTGTGGTGGGTGTTGTAGGTTGGACAGATAAACTATGCGTCTCTGACTGAAAGCAGTCAAGAATGGTGAGCAGGGTATAATACTAACTGTGCACAGTTTTAAACACAGGAAACACAGGAATTAACTAAGTTGCTGAAGAAGGATCACATTTCGACATGGCTGTGCTACATTTGCACAGCACTTCCTGAATGCATGTGGCGTGCTTGCATCTTGTCCCTTGAGACTGGTGTGTAAATTGAGAAGACTGCTTGGCAGGTTAATGTATGCAACTGGAATGAAATAATACCCAAATACTCAGTTGACTCACCACTTACCAGGCTCTCCGTTTCATATGAAGGCTACTGCTTAACTTCATATATCTAGAACCATAATAATTTGAAGAAGATGGTTCAAAATTTCTATATTCACTGATGTTTTTGCTGACTATATACAACCATAAAAACAATACTGAACACAGAACATAGTTAGTAACGGTATAATATGCAGTGTTTCTTCTAGTATTTCTTTTCAGCAGTGGGGGCAGGCCAACACAAAATCTAGAGGGCTCCGCTGATGTGTCTTCACTGATATGTCAAATTAAAAGCCCTCAGAGTCATGTAATTGCTACTTCATGACATTTCTTAAAATTCTCAAGCAGCGGCGGCAGCAATCATTTTACAGGGATGGACCATCACTCTCTTTTCTTCTTATTTTGTTGTGTTCAGGACGTTTCTTGATTATCAGCATTTGGGCCATATGTGGGGTGTAACCCCAGCCAATAAGCAAGGTGTGCAGCCTGTCATCATTCTCAGGTCAAACACTATAGCTTCGTCAAACCCCTTGCCATAGCGAGGCCAAGGAAACCTTTTTTGGCATTCTTTAGAGTCTGACACAAAGTGGCGGAGCACAGGTTGTTACATCACTGTGCGTTTCTACGTGCTTTTCTGCGTATGTGTTTCCCGCATCAGTCTCTGCTGTGTGGTGCTACATCGGACTGTGTGAGTGACCAAGAGGAAACACAGTAAAGCATGCCTTTGGTTGCATAAAAAATCCGGCACCTTCCCGCTGGTTTGTGAGGAGGTGTGGATTAGGTATGGGACAATGTAAAAAAAGGAGGGGAAAAATGTCCCCCATAACATGACACGATTATTACGATAATGAAAATTCACCACCATCAACATATTGTGAGTGTTTTTTTATACCCATCCACAATACAATCTTATATTGTTCCATCCTTAGTAAGAATGTGTGCAATTGAAACAATCAAAAAATAATGCTTTATTGCCTGATTCACGGCTTTGTCCCCCCTCTCCTCATTTAATCTCTAGCTTGCTCGACCTCTGCTCCGGTTTCTCTCCCACTTGCTTGTTGAGCCAGAGAGGAGATATACATTTTGAATTCAATGTTTAAAAAACTGGCAAAGTAACTACATTTTATACCTTTAAAATTCTGCACATTCACTATACTGTCTAGAAAATCTACATGTAATACATTTTTAAACATGATAGAGTGATTAACTAGTAATGCCACAGCTAAAATATACAATATATTATTAGAGACAACTCAAAATCTAAAAGACTGTATCTTGTGTTTTTGTCCTTGCAACTTTCTCATATAAGTATTAGGTTTCTAAAGAAATCTTTATTCTAACTTTTGTTAGGCAGTGAGTCACAAAGTAGCATTTGGTTTGTTTCAAAACTAACCAAACACTTTGTTCAGTTTCTACGGTCTGACAGATGCTGCTGTGCACAGCTGTCTTCACTAACCAGGAAGTGTCTTCTGTGCATGGGAAAGTGTTTAAAAAAAAAAAAAACACCTTTTGGATGTTAACTCTTTTATAAGCAGATAAACAGATAGCTAATCTTAACTTTCAGCTGTCACAGTGACATCTGACAGACTGCTTCCAGGAAACCGAAAATGTAAAAGACTTAAATATTTAAAGGTAGAACACTTTTTCCTGTTTCTCCTTTTGCCCTCATTTTTCCATTTCTAGAAAACTGTTATTTTCCAGGGTCCCAAAGCAATTAAGGATTTCTAGGAACAAGTGGGCACTGTGTTGCTGGGGCACAATGATCTTGGAAATGTAAAATGTTGACGTACATCCTTGACTATCATATGAGCAGAGCATTCATTAGACCTAATATCAACATAATGTGGATACAAACACCGTTAATTACTGATAATGGATATTACTCCTTTAAAATTTTGCATGAGGCCACTTAAATGCATCGAGAACAATAAATGTCCAGTGTGTCTAGGCAGAGGAACAATTTGCTTTGTTTTGGACACTGCTTTGTTTAGCTAAAAAGTAATCTGTATCCATAGTGTCTGTGATTTAGCTAATAAAAATAAAAAAGTGCTCCTTCATTTGGTTGTTTCAGTATTTTTGCAACACTCAGTATGTTCTATACAATATATGTAGGATATTATAAACTCACCTTTGGGTCAGCGAGAGCGTTAATAACATTTCCTAGGGCAAGAAGCGAGCGATTGATGTTAGCACCTTCCCGTAAACGAGCCCCTTTGGCATTGGTGGCGCTGGCTCTCTCCGATCCGGCCAGATCAATCAGGCTCATTTTAGCAACGCAGGCATTAGGATTGAGGCTGGCAGTTTTGTCCTGCTGTCTTAAATATATCTAAAGAAAAGAATACAAAAAAATCAATTCAAGACTATCAAAAAGCAAACGGTGACTTATTGTCAGAAGTTTGTAGTGAAATTTATCTTCAGATGAACATTTATCATCTGAAGATATAAGTAACTGCTCACTTGAAATTGGGGAGTGAGAACCATTTGCAGTTAATTTCTGTTTCATCTTTTGTTAATTATTGTCTTTGCATGTTCTCATTCTATGATATGACATCAAGCTATAGCCTAATTGTGCCCTGGGATTTCAAAAACAAAAACAATACCTGAAATACAGCATGGGACCGCGAAGACGTGGCATTCATGTCAGTGGGGTGCTGTGTCCTGTTACGATTGCCAGAATCCAATGCCTCCAGAATATGTGCTGCAGATTTGGGCTGAATAGGAGAAAAAAACAAAAAAACAAAACACAATGTCATAGATAGTGAGTGGACCATTAACATGCCCAATTTGGAATCACCACAGTGTACTTGCAGACCAAAGCAATGGAACAGTGAGCATGCTCAACATTAGTCCGTATAGTAACCCTGTTTCATTGAATAATATTTAGACTTTTTTTTTTAAATAAAAAGAAATACATTTATTGGCAGATTTGATCATTTTCTAAATAACAAAGTTTAAGTTTTCAACTCAAAATGTTTTTTTCCCCAGACAAACTTAATTTATTAATCATATTGTGATGAAATCATGTATATGATCCGTGTTTTTTCTACAGACCTGATGCAGCGTGAGGCCCTGAATAACCACTCCTTTAGAGCTGTCCTCTCTGACTGCAAGAGGACCGACATTTGCCAACAAATCTCTGATCTGTTCATTGTAAACCTGTAAACAAAGAACAAATATAACTGCAAACAGACATGTATAATTGGGTTAAAGCCATATTTCACTCACAAAATGACCATTTGTACATCAATTAGTCAACCCTTGTTGCCTTGAATTCTTGAGAAAAACTTTGTCTTTCTCCAGACATTTAACAAATAATCCAAAAACAGAAACGTCTTGATGAAAAGTAAGTGGGATCCATGTTTAACAGCAAAACAATTAGACTACTAAATGCGGAAGTGTTTTGAATAGTATGGATTTATGATGAATGCATGTGTTTAGGAAGCACTGAACATACAACTGAATACATGAGACTTGGATTATATTGCATGTGTTGTGTGAGTTTGTAAACAAGCATTTTTATATAGTTTTGCTGTTGTTATAGCCACACAGTTCATCAAGATCGACTTTTTGTTCACTGTGGAGCCATGCAAGAAATATAACATTTTCTAAAATCATTCTAGGTAAATACAGTAAATACAAAACAAATAAATAATAACCTCAAGATATGAGAATGCAACAGCAAATTCTTTCTCCTCCTTGACGTCATCCATGCGTTTGAACAGCTCTGTCATGGTGCGGTACATGATCCCAGGGTCGTTTGGTGAGCCTAACATAGTATGCGTCTTGCCTGCTCCAGTAGCACCATAGGCAAACACTACAATTGAAAAACAAATTTCTATCAAGTAATATGCATATAAAATAACAAAGTGTATCACAATAACAATAGGAATAGCTGCAACACTGGAATTACTATGAATAGAGTAAATCCACAAAGTGTAAAAAATGGAAGCATGAAACATCTCAAAATTAAACCCAGAAAAGCTCTGCTTATTGTGAAAAACCTGGCTTAGGTGAGCCTAACATTAAAAATGATGACGTTCTAACCAGCCTATATTTGAAAGAGGACCTACAGTATGTTACACTGCCGCAACACCACTTAAAGACAGGCTTTAAACTCACACCATATTCTAAAGCTCCTGGTCCCGTAGTAGAATTCAATAAAGACAAGCAGGCTGGTAAACTAGGTGGATGCATTCCACATCCAGTATGCACTCAGTTGCCACTTTATTAGGTACGCCTAGCTCTAAATAATGCAGTGTAATACACAAGTCCTGCAATAAATCCTACCTTCATGTGGGTTATAGTGTTCAGTTTCATTTTGGAGGCTACAGCTTGTGGTGCTGCTAAATTGTATTGCGGTATGCTGACACATGTTTATATTATATTATCCACCTCATTTATATGAATGAGGGTAGGAAAATTGACAGAAACAGCTTTCTGTATATTGCAATACATTTCAACAGCACAACAAACTACATCCTGGAAGATTACAGGGAATTTGAATCAAGACCCTCTTCAACAAAAACTGAACACGATAACCATTAAGGTAGGATTTACTGCAGGACAGCCAGGTGTACCTTATTCAGCTGATCCAGGTATCTTTCAATTGATCAATGATAACCCTCTAAAGCCACATTCGTTTGGGTTGTTTACAACTGGTACACTTGCTATCAAGATTTCCAATTTGTGCTGATTTAAAACACTGGAAGTGCACAGTGTTGTGAGCTAGTGACCAGCAAGTGAACCTTGGAGGAGACAAAGTAAATTAACAGCAGCCAGCAGTTTCAATTAATGATACGACACCATGAGTCAGCGAGCAATGTTGAGAATAAAAATACATTTGATTAAAACCACGGCACTAAAGTGGTACTGGTGTGGCTCGACTGCATTTGAACTTCAGTATTTGGTCATCTTAAGGCTGAAGAGAGGCGGTCAAAAATCCAAAAGTTTACTGCCACTACAGATTACCTCACTTTATTGCAGAGCCCCTGAGGGGTAATGTTGGGACTCTTTTCCCTGAACTATTTTTGCCTTCCTTCACAATCTTTTTGCATACCTTGCAATGAATTTTGTGTTACCTTTCTTCACGCTTGGCATTGCACTACATTTTGCATCTGTATGAGCTGTATGATGTATTAGACCTAGCTCTGACCACAGCACAAGTTGAAGGACCCTAAGCTGCGACTGACGTAGACTAATATCTCTGAATCAGTGCAGTTCAATAGCCAGGACCTAGTTAACCTATCTTTCTACACTGTTTTAATATAACCAAATGCTACTGTGTCTGGCAGCCTGTGTCCTTGATGGCAATATTCGTGGGTTGATATGGCTTGGGCTGTTGCTGTCGCCATGGCTGTGCTTTGGTATGATTATGACATGGAGGACTGTTTCATCTGACATGGTTTTGCTGGTTGAACATTGCAGTGGAGCTACGTATTCTAGAAATCCTGCAGTCGGTAACACACCAGTCATGTTGATTGGAACAGTGCAGGTTAAAAATCCTGTGTGGCTTTTCAGGCTCTTTTCTAAAAAAGAAGCAGCAATGTGTTGTCACAATACAGCTGCCATAGCCATATCCGTCAACCATTGATATAAACGCAGCCATAGGCCGAGGTACAACCATATATACAGCTTCAATCACAACAGCCTGGAAGAGCTCCAGTTGTGTTAACAGCCAGTGGCTGTATACTGTTGGAGCTCAGTCTCTTGAAGGGAGTAATGAGCAATAAATAGATAATGTAAAGTGTCTCTTCTTTCTGTTGTATCAACACACTCACTATTCATATGGATCTTCTTTACATTAATTTGTTACCTGTGCAGTTAAAGCCATTCATCACACCGTCCAACACTCCTTTGGTGGTGCTCTCAAAGATGTCGACTTGGGTAGAGTGCTCGCCGAAGACTTGGTCAAAAACAAACTTAATGTCTTTGTTAGCCCTCTTGTTGATATTTCTGGTCCGTACTCTTTGTGACCCAAAACATGCTGTGTCCTCTTCTTTTGGGTCAAATATGAGCATGCGGTTATCCACAACCTGGACCACATTTCGACAGTTTTCACGCTTCTCACTCTCGCTCGTTGGCCTCACCCGGACAACCACCTTTACGTGACTGCATACTTCACTTGCCATCGTGGTCCCTTCACAGTGACTTATGTGGTGCTGCAAAACACAAACGAAAAGGTTAAAAGTTAATTTTCTTACTTGAACATTTAAAACAGTTTTTATTATTATACTCAATAAATCACAAATAATGAGATAAAACAGGAGGAAATGGACAAGTGTCATGTCGAGGGTCTGAGGTGTCGTAGATTGTAATGCCATTTGTAATTTAGTGAAGTAAAATTGACTTCAGACTACAACAAGTTTCTTCAGCCTCCCTTTAAATTTCCATCTAAGTCATCCTCGATGGTATTGCAGATAATGATTGAAATGCTTGCTAATCAGAGTGACAACTCTGACAGGTTGTGTAGGGCCTGATCTGAAAATGTTATGTATGTACGGGTTAATAATAATAACATTACTATGAGCTTGTTAATCATGGATATCCTGGATGAAGACTGGGAGATGCATTTTAATACAACAACCCTCCAATAAATTATAATCTAATGAAGGTCATAGCGTGTAGTTTTGTTGAGAATACATGTGCAAAATGACACTGATGTTACTTAAGATTAGGTGGGCAATGTTTATGTGTAACGTTACTTGAACACTACCGTCCTTGCCATTGCATAGATAACACATATGATTCCCGTGCTTCACTGCGACTCATAACAATGAAACGTATGGACTATAGTAGCTAGTAGGCACGTTTCTATCTCGTATTAAATTCCGAGTGGTTATGTTAAGTCAATCAGTTAGTTAATACGGCATAACAACGTACATTTAAAAAATGCCTGACGTCAAATGGCTAGTAGGTTCACTACTCTCAATCCACACACGGGTCACTACCGTTCAGGTTACGTGCCACTTAACATGTTAGCATACACATTTGAATTCAAGCACACATTGCATTCCAAAACAAAACAATTAAAAGCCAACCTGCCAACATTTACTTTGCAGGGGCTGGGTAACGCCTGCTAGCTACAATAGCTAGCAGTTCTCGCACAACTTCCAACGGTAAATTAGCGTCGTTTTCTTCGCGTCGCATGTGCTGTGTGCGACTGTGTCTTACCTTTTGTCAGGAACGGTTATCTTCCCTTTCGTGTACAACCTTTTCTAATGACACACAAGTGGCTCGTATTGGAGGAATAAATCCGATAGGAAAGTCAAAATATAGCTAGCCGGTTAGATAGCCGGTCATAGCTAGCACGCTAAGCGCCAATATTTTCAAAAACAAGCCCTCGTCCTCTGTCGCAGCAGATTGGACGTGAGCTGCTGGGTCATGGGGCGGGGCGGAGTGACGTGCGGAATATGTCGCCGCTGAAGGTGGAGCTACTCTCTGGTCGACAACGGTAAGCTGCTGTTAACTTCCAGAGGTGTTCGCACGTTTCTCTGTCACAGCTCGTCTGAGTTAAACGGGTTTCATCTGAACGTCCTTTTGCGTCCCGATTCGTTCGACAGTCCGTGTAATTAATTGCGTGCGGCTTTCCAACATGGTGGCAAAGCAACAATATCTATTGCATCGCTCTATCGTCACCCGCCGCTGATAGAATAGCCGTTCCGGCTACTACTACACACGCACACACACACACGTGATAAAGAATGGTGTACTAAACGTTGCATAACGGTTCTCATCTTCAAGACAAAGCTACATGACACGCATCTTTAGCAGTCACCTCGGTGTGTACGTGTGTACGTTAAGTTAACGTGTTCTCCACGTTAGCACTGGCATTTTAGCCAGATAGTTAGCTGACGTTGACCTGCTTCACACCAAAAGTGATAGTGTGTGGTACAACAAAATCACAACATACACTTGGTGCACTTGGGTTGATTAAAAAAATATAGCTAGCAGCTACCAAGACCGCTGTTAAGTTATGATATTATCGTGACCTTATACTCACCCCTAGCGCAATGGCTATAGCAACGACGTAGCCATGACAATGAGAGACGGGGGCTAGAATCATGGGCCCTTGAAATAAATACCTCCTCCTTTAAATGAAATAATAAAGTCCTTATTATCGTGTCTCTAGAATTTTCTCCTACATGTCACCCATTATGGTACAGGGAAGGACAGAACAGAGTTTAATAAACCTGTATGTCATGAGACACCAGTGCTATTAGCCTGTAGGCGATTGCACAGATAAAAGAAAACCATCACAAAATGACTCCTAAGTGATAATTAGCGTGCTGTTCTGGAAAAATATGATTTACCTTATCTGAAAGATTAAATAATCTCTATTTACACCTAGATGAACACAACAGTGATGTAATAACAATGTACACAGAGTCCTGTAAGATACCTCAGCTATGGCCCACAATGTGACAGCAATCCTATATCGTCACTCAATGTATCGCACTCTCTTCAAATACTGTGTAATGCTTGGCTGCCATTTAACATTTGCTTTGTGTTCAGAAATGCCTTGCAAAAAACTTGATGAATTCCTTCAGCTCCGGCACAATTTCTATTTCATTAGAAACATGCGTCACTAACTGAGGTCTAATTTTCAATGCGTCTTGTTGCCAGGAAACACCTGAATACCTTTTTAACCATGTGGCTCACTGCAGGCACTGTTATTCATGTAGAATCCCAAAATGTTGAACTAATTAGCCAAAGATATACTTGGTTCATGATGCAGTCTATGAGCCACAGATGTGGGATGTTGAAAGAGTTCAACCTTCAGAGTGATCTTGAATGGCTTGAAAACTGTGATGCTCTCTTGTTTTGTTTTGGTTGGACACCCAGGTTGGAGACCAGCTGCTTAAGTCAGTTAAAAATCCCCTTTCCGCACCGAAATATCAAAGCTACGTCTTACGCCTGCAGCACAATATATCTGCAAATTTGCACTTATGATGTAGGCCTAATATTTTTGTTCCAGATGATTATATTTAATACCTTCTCCAAATAATAGCACATTGACTAGGCAGTCACCTGTCACGCTATTACAAACCCTGCTGCTCTTAAACAGTTTGTTACACTATGGTTACACTGTAAGCACCATGTATTATGACATGATTTTGCTCTTATTTTCTCCATAGATCATTATATGGATCATGCTTTTTTCGGTGCGCTTCAACCAAGTGCTACGGAAAACAAATCTGGCTGTGTGGAGCGCATGGAGGTCATGGAAGTTAAGCTTGCACTCTTCCACCGTATGTACATCTTCTGGACATGGCACCCTGGACAGATCTAAAGAACTGTCTCCTGTATTAACTGAAAAACCTCCTCACACTCCTGTCATGCTTAACGAGGTGCTTCATTACTTAGACATCCAGGCAGGCCAGGTAGGTTTGTTTTGTTATTTGTGCAATCATTTTGAAAGAAAATGTATATCTCTGTGTTAAATGCCAAATATGAATTTGGATCAAATGAGTGTAAAAGTATTTAACAAAAGGAATGGTGTTGTATTTCCACAATAAATACATCAGTGGGTGTGCAGACTATATACAAATATCATATGTGTCTATAGTGTGTCCACATTGAATCTTTAAGGACTGACTGGCTTCGCTGGTGTAAGCAATAAGTAATTAGGTCGTATTTGTATTTTTAGGCATTGATATGCGGTCTGCCTTGGTTGCTGTGGTAATGATGAAGGCATGCAAACTCATACTGAGAGGTTTTCCTCATATTATGTCCTTCTAATATGTGTCAGAACATTTGAACCACTGATGAATGCCATATTTTGATACAAGGCCATCATTACATTCTCAAAAATGACTGAATTGAATCACACCTCCCCGACAGCATCAACAACATACATTATCATTTCCACAAAGATGAAATATGTTGCAGTATGTTGTATTAGTTTAGTCAAATACAATACATATAATATACACTGAATTGAATTTAAACAAATCATTAACACCAGTTTAAAGAAATGGTTTTCCAAATGTGTGCATCATAACACCTCAATAGTATCTAATTTTAATCTACCTAAGTTACCTCTTTACTGATAATTGTTGTCAATACCAAGATGTTGTTAAGGTAAAAATTCACACTCTATAGAACAACTTGTTGTTTTAAAGGCACACTTGAATTGGACAGAATGCCAAGTACTTGGCTATCACTTAATGTATACTACCAGGGCAGATGGGCATGAGTCAAAATCCTTCTGGTGTGGCAAGCAGCATAAGAGGGGAAGCGATGCCCTCCCCTCCCACCCTATATAATACATGGTCAAGACAGGTGGGGGCCATGGGTCAACAACTTAGTCAGGAACTGCGCACTGTAAGGCTGTTGGCAGGACACATGGTGCTGCATCGCTCCTGCCTGAACTTTAGCACCTCTTAACTCCTCCGCTGCCCGCCCATTTGCCAACTGTCCCAAGACAGCTTGCCAATCAGATGCTATTAAAAACAGTTTGATAGATTTTGGTACAGTACATGCTGTAGACTTCACTTAGTGTGACGCTCGGTGGAAATGTTGTATGGTTACATCCAGAAGTCATGTTTTAAATGCTGATTCACTGCAAATGTCTGTTAATTAATTAATTCCAACCTTATGTGTGTGCTGACAAATTGCTATGTTACACACACACACACACACACACACACACACACACACACACACACACACACACACACATACACACACATATATGTATATACACACACACACACACACACACACACAATTATAACAATGTAAAAATAGCTGTCAGTCTCAGTCAGGCAATCAAAAATGTGAATTCTGACATGACTCCCTGACAGAGCTGTCATCTCAGCACTCAAAAGTGTGGTGGTTAAGTGATGGTGTTGCTAACAGATCAGTTGCTGTGAGATGGAAAACATGACATCAGACAAATGTCCACTGAAATCACTGAGTGGAGTGAGATTTATAATTTGAATGACTATTGTAAAATAATCACCGAAAAGTAATTGCTCTTGTCAGCTGCAGCAGAGTACGTATGAAAGCAGTACTTAAGCGATGATGGGTGTCAGAGCACATACTGCAGTTAAACCAATGTGTGTAAATGGAGCCTTTCAGTGCCCTGCTGCCTCCCGCACAGGATGTCTATGCAGGTAGCTAATTTGCACTGGTAGCCTACTCTTTATTGTCAATTTTACCAATAACCATCATTTTTATCGGCTCCAGTTTACATTTTTCTTCACTTAAAGAGTACATTCACTTTTCTTTTTTTCACCACCGAGCCCGCTTGTAACCAGTAGAGACAACGTACCTTAATCTTCTTCATGTGTGGAGAAGCCCCGCACTTTGTGAAACACAAGCTTTCAGATGACCAATATTAGAATGCTAAATGGTGGCAGTGCAGCCAGCAGCTAGGCTCGCTCGTCCCCAACCCTGGCTGCTAAAATTAGAGATAGTTTGTGATTGTGGATATTTTTATATAAAGTTTTCACCTATCCTGTGAAAAATCTCAACATCCAGATTGATTGGTACAAAACTTTGTACCGTTTATGGTTCTCAGAGGATGTATCGTAATGACTTTATCGATCCTCTGACTTTTCTTCTAGCGCCTCCATGAGGAGACATTTGAGATTGTGAGTGAAATGTTATGATGTTTCTTGGATGTATTGCCATTCAATTTGGTATTAGAGACACTCATATCCCTCTCAGGATGGTCATTGTGGGGCTGATGTTAGCATTTAGCTCATATGACTGCAATGGTATCGCATCACAGAACCGCTAGATTGGCTGTTTAGTCTTAAGTGGTGGGGACAAGTCCTGCAAATTGGACGAAAACTTTTCTCTCACCAAGACTAAGAGGATTAACATGATTGTATCTCATGCATGTTTGCAGTATGTTTGAGTCTTTGACAGTGGTTAAAGGGGCTACTGACACTAGCATACACCTGACTGCTACTACTTTCAAGGATGACTGTAGGCCATTTTATGTTACCTTTAGTGGCTGGGACATTTCAAATTAAGATCATATTTTTAACATGTCATTTTGATGTACTCCATCCATTGTGGGACATGTTTTTTAAAAGGAAATCCAGGTTATTGTGATTGACTTATAAATTCTTTCTTTAACACATGTTAAGCACACAGAAAGAGAGTGACACAGCACAACCAGGGACACAACGTTACAAACCGAAAGGCTTCTTTTTTTTGTTGTCATTTTGATGTGTGCATTCAGGAAATTTGAAACTTTTGTTTTCTTTGACAGTTCTTATGATGGCACAGGATTTACTTGTTATGTTATCTAAGCATGTTGAGGCTCCAGCTGTCACCGTCTTTGTTGCGTACAGCTACCATGGTTACAGGTGTCGTTCTCCTCTATAGCGAGATTAGTTGTAAAGGCACTGTTTACTTGTTCACACACACAGTGTCCATGTCACTCTGCTCTGCAGTAATACAACAGACGGACTCTCAATGAATCCAGCTGTCATTTAATAAACTGGCAGAGATGCTCTCTCTTGTCATTCCTACACACCTACCGACATTACCACAGCAGAGACGCTGTTCATGAAAATAAAGTTCATCTTGTTTTTTGCTCGAGAGGAGAGGCTGACACATTGCACAACATAGTGAGATTTCTTTGGACATCCAGAGATTTAGATGGTTGACCAAACTATACATTTCACCATAGTTCATGGATTTCTCTATTATTTAGTTTGAATAATTTTCATTGTGAAAAAAAAATATTTTTTATGTTGACACATTTATGATCATCTGACCGCTCAATAATAAATCCACGCTTTTTAGGTTTTCTTTGTTATAGTTGCTTTCATGAAAACTTCAATTCACTAATACTCATTATTAAGTAATAGAATTGTGCGGAAAAAGACAAAGCACGAGGAGTCCTCCACTGGCAGAGGCTGCTTGCGTAGGGGGCCTCCGCTAGAATAGATTAATGAGCCATCAGCTGAGAGTCCAGGGGAAAAACCCTGCACTACTGTAGAAGGAGAAACAAGCTACCTTCTCTTACAATTCAGTCTCAACACACTCCCCTTGTGGAATTAATGAGGCCCTAAGTGTGAAACCTTCTTATTTGGATCAATATCAGAATCTTTAACAATCAACTCATTATTAAGTAGGTTTAGGTAAATACATTTTGTTGTTACATATGATGATGACGTGGCAGGAGCTTTATTATTCTTAAGAAGTTTTAAGTTGACTCATAATTCAATTATTTTTTTATGTCATTGTTTATGTCATAATGTCATTTAGACAAATCCAAAGTCAACAGCAGTGAACAATGGAAAAACTCAGAAAGGTTCACACCTTCAGGACTACTAAAGCACTGGAATTCTGGGGTCATCATGAAAGTAACACAGGCATTAATGCAGGCTCTTGTAGAAAGCAGGCAGTTGCCGATGTCGAGCTGGCACACAATAAATACTGTAGCAAAAAAATTAGCTCGAGTCATGATGACAATGGGAATCTAGCAAAAACATAAAGCAAAACGGGCAAAACACAAATCACAGGTGTTGTAGATCGCGAAGGCCATGAACCACAGCAGTTGAGTGCTGCATTTTTCACTTCCGCTGTAATTTGGGTTATTTGGCCGGCTATAATTCGGACACATGAAGAGGCACTCTGTTCTATGGATAGATGACCACAAAACACCAGCGCCAGCTGCTTCTCTCACTGTTTTATTTTTTTTTCCTTTTGCATTTTTAGATACAAGATAGAAAACAGACTAAAACAAGTAGTTTACAACTGTGTGACATGAGGTACCATCTGTTTTGTCTGTCATTTCCGCATCTTACATTAAATGTGTTTATTTGTGGAATTTATAGCTTATTGAGGTTGTCAGGCAGGAAAATGTTTTAGTGTTTGATGCAAGTTAATCCAGCATATCTTCAAATGTGTCCCCTAGTGTGCTAATGTCAGCAGAGGATAATCTTTTACCGGGTACTCAGTGTACCAGCTTGTAAAGAGGGGCTGGATAGAGTTAATATGATCTTGTCTCTTTTAATTAGTTTGAAGTCTTACTGCTGAACGTTGGGCCAGCTGAGGTGAGAAATGACTCTCTTAAATCTACAGTACAGGGAATACCATGTACTTTTGTGCTGGACTATTTTGAAATTTAATATACAATCTATAAAACCTCTATTGTAATACAGACAATTGAAGGGAATTTTATGTGTGTGATACATACTCCCTTTCTGATTGTCGGTGAATGGGCTGCAACACTAGAAAGCTACACTATTTAAGGAAAAAATATTATTTTTTGTGTTGTAATTTATATTCCCAGCATCAGCCAGGTGAAGCGCTGTTGTAAATACAAGCAAAGGTTGTAATATGATCTTGTCTCTTCAAATTAGTTAAAAGCCTTGCCGTTGCCTGTTTGGGCTGTGCAGCTCAAGACAAGACATAGCTTTAGAAGTAAATATGAAGTACAGGGAGTACAGTAATTCGCTAACCCTTAAAATGCTGTCTTTGCATATTTCCTTTTTGTAAAGGTAAAGACAGGTGCATTACAAATCAAGTTGTATTCATTTATATAAAATAATGTTGGGTCTCCTAACACATTTTATGAATTTCCCAGAAGTTTACTGTAATCTATTTAAAAAAAAAACATTTTATGTCCATTAATCTGACAACACATGTTGAAGTTGTTTTGTCCCACAACACAAAAGGTGTTACAGCCCAGACCAAACTCATCTGTCTTACAATGCAAAGAATAAACATGATGTCTGTAGTCTGAAACATGCATCTATTATCTTATCTTCTCAAAATTTGCCACCACAACCTCTTCTTGGTCTTTAAAGTTTTTTTCTTTCTATTTTTTTCTCATTTACACTCCTTTTTTGGGAGCACTGAGTAGTGAAGAGGAGGCTGGTAAATAATTGATCCTTGTAATTAAACACTCCAGCCAGGGATGCTGGGGCTGATTGACGGCCAGATATTAGGCCCTTGTCTCGTAAGGTTGCAAGTTTAGTCTGAGGTTATCAGTGGCCAGAAGAGTCTTTCTCCCTCCTGCCTCATTACTTTCATGAGTAGAACATTTCATAGTGGAGTGGTGGGTGGGGGTGTGGTGTGAAGACAGTCTGGGACTTCATTAGCCAAATGGGGTGCCTCAGTCTACAGAGCGCCAAATCGCTCAGCCTTGCTGAGCAGACAACCCGTTTGTGGGTGCTTCACCACACATTCTTCAGCTTGACTTGCACAACAACTTAAACCTACCTGAGCAGATGGTGTCTATCATATTTGAGCTCAAGTAAACCTCCCTCCCACCCTCAAACTCTATTTGCCCACCTTTCCAGTTTTGCTATATTGCTTACGAAGCTTCAAATTAAATAATTTTCCAAATGTTGCACTTAAATATGTTTGATGGAATTAGAGAGAGAGAGAGAGAGAGAGAGAGAGAGAGAGAGAGAGAGAGAGAGAGAGAGAGAGAGAGAGAGAGAGAGAGAGAGAGAGAGAGAGAGAGAGAGAGAGAGAGAGAGAGAGAGAGAGACTTTATAACTGATGCTTGCACATAGCAGTGAACGGCACGGGGTAAACTGAAGAAGGGTGCTGCTACATCAATTATTGAGTTTGCATGTAGCTTTAATAACAATTATTAAAATTGCATAGCCCTATGTTCACATCCATCCAATATTGCTAAACTTGGTAAAAATAAACTGGAACCCATCCCCGATACTGAATTGATACGATAACAGCAGGTTTTATTGCAATATTTACATTTGTTCTTGGTGTGTGAGTGTGGGTATGCTAATCAGATACATGCCCTGTGGACAGCTGGATTTAGATGACTCATTCTTGCAACACATCTTCAATTGGTGTTTGGTGTGAGGTCCAACTGCATTATCTCAGTGGCCTTTCTTTTAAATATGTTGAGGATAATTATATCACAAAACATTCAGCATTTTGTCTAGTTAGTCTTTATCACTTTTACTGTTTAGGAATGCACATTTTTGATACACATTTGTCTGATTGAGTCTGTTTTTTAAGGATTGGTTCCACTTCTTGTCATATTAGAATGAGAAAAATACAGATCACCATGCATTGGTGTACATTGTTTGTACTTTTTGACATGCTTCCTCTCTTGATGTAATTTTGCAAGATCACTAAAGTCAACTGCGGAGGCCAGCCACACTTAACAGGCGCTCCAACCAGGCTCTCATATTGTCAACACGAAAGATGTGGGGGGGGGGGGGGGGGGGGGGGGGGGGGGGGTGCGTGTGGAAGCAGTGATGTAGATAAAAGTCACCGGATCTAAACAGCAACCAACATGCACTTGCTTTTTGTGCCGCGTCATCAAAGGTGCGGCCCATTTCACAAAAGAGATTGCTGACTACTGATCACACACTGATTGCAAATGGTGGCACACTGCGTTTCAGAAAGGATTGTTGTCCTCAAACGCTGCGAGTCCTACTGTGCTCTCACCTTCTCATGTGCTGCGCATATGTCAGGTTGTACATTGCAGCTTGCACATGTGGTGCTCTGTCGTCCAGTCGAATACATGCAAGTTACATGCAAACAGGGTAATTCTACTCTTTACCTGATCGGAGGAGAAAATCGTTGTCATTGACTTTCGGATCTGTAAAAAGTAATAAACATGGGTCTTGTGTCCAAATTCAAGTGGAAATATTTTAAAACCGGTGTGATCTTTCCCGGCATATGTTCCTGCATCTTAATGCTTTTAAACTGCTATTGCACCTTTTCTGATAAAAGTCACTTGCAGTGACCTTATCTGTGTAACCAACATTATCTACATTCCCAGCGGCATCCAGATGAAGTGCTGTTGTTCTCAGCTGGAGTGCTCCCACTCCTTGCCTACTCAGTTTCCTGACTAATTTGGCAGGGAAGAGCATGTCCGATCTGCACTACATGACACCACTGACCTAAACCAGAAATTTCTTTGCTTCCTTCTTACTGTTGCTACACCATGTCTTCCTCCACAGTTTAACCGCAGTGTCCCTGCTCGGGCTCACTCATTTTTATCTAAACTATATAGCAGACACCTAATTTAAAATGGATCTTTTTAGTGTGTTTAGTGTACAGCTTATAGATGTGCTTTGGCTCAAAACACATTCATCTCCTGCTGATAAGTGCCTGAAAGAAATGGCTTATGGCTTAAATGACCACTATTGTTGCTTTGTACATGCTGTGGAATTCCCAGATACGCTGGGTAATCAAAGGGCATCCTGAGTCGGCATCTGAGTTCATAATATGACCCAGAGGTGCTTGTGAATTTTATTGGGCTGTATTCACTGTGAACAGCAAGCCACACATCAACTGATTTGCTATAGTGCTATAAACCCAAGAATAACAATATTGTTGTAATTTAGTCGCAATAAATGGATGAAATGGATGCCGAACCAAGCCATGGTTTGATAATTTCCACAGTTACAACCTACAAAGCTGTGCAAGCTCATGGATGGACAGTATGACCATATGGACTGCGGGGTGATTGACATTATTACCATAATAGCCTGCTTGTAGATCTCTGAATTTCTGCTCATGTCTCTGATTTGGAGTTTTTTTTGGAATGAATTGGAATGTCATTGACACTGCAATGAGTAAAGAAAACAAAAACAATAATACCACTCATGGAAAGGCCGAGGGCAAGTATCAAAATCAGTACATGGCACCGTAGCTTCCCTCTGAGACCTCCCCCTCCCCCAAGCCACATCCACTGCCCCCACCCCATTCCCTACTTCCTTTTTATGTCATACTGTATTGTCAGCCCAGTCTTCAAACTACTGGAAGCATCTCCTTTAATGCCTAGAAGTCTTTTCCCTATTACCATGCCTTCCACCACGAAGCCTTCATTTAGCAGGAATCCTCTTTGCACTCCCTAATGGACTTGGCCCTGTTCTTCTTTTGTCTTCCTTTAGTGCCATGAAATTCACCTTCAGGAGAGGAAGTCATCTTTCCTGATGCTTCTTTACATTTTGTGAATATAGTTAGATGATTCCACCCCCTCTTTTCAGTTTCACTTCTGCCTTCTCTCTGGCTTTATATAGTTTGCATTGTTTCCTTGGCACACTGTATTGACAGTAGTGTCACATTCAAGAGAAATCCTTAAGAGCAGTGAAGAAGAGCAATGAAGCATGTAATCATTTTGAATAGATCCACTGCATCATATTTGACCTTAATTCTTGTTTCCTGTTAAAACAAAGAAATAGCCTTTTGGCATTTCTGTCACAGTTTGTGGCATTTCCTCTCCGCTGGAAGTTAGCAGTCTATATTTTGTATTTTAAGGATACATTTGTAGGCATGTCAGAATAATAGTATATGAGGTGAGACAACCAGATTAAAAAGAACACATTTTCAAATGAAAATGGGGCTCTTGAGACTAAAATGACAGCACTGTTAGTTCAAACTGCTTAAAACTGCTTCTGTTTCCATTCACTGCCATAGCGAGACGTAGTGTGATGTACAGGACATCAACATGTCGTAGGAAGGAGTGACGATTAACAGTTTGTCATTTGACAGTTGAGACTAAGGTTTACATCTCCTCTCCACTCAATGTTGGTTTCTTTTAACTATGATGGTGATCTTTCTCTATAGGGGACACCATTTCTTTTTACACAGACATAGCAATAAGACAAGGGAGAAGAGAAGGTATGTGCCCATCTACGTGGGCAAAATAGCTGATGTGAATCAATGCTGAGATATGGCAATGGTATCCCACTGCGCGTCCATCCGTGATGGCACACATTTTGACTGACTCCTGAACATGTGTGTTGTTTTTAAGGCAGGAGTGCTTTCCTGCTCCTCCCCTTACAGTATTTTTGTCCAATTGCATAGTGTGTGCAGTTTATACCACAACAGCTATGGCCGGACGCATGATGCTTTTGGAATGTCTTTTTGTACATATGTCCCCATTCTCCTGAACCTGATACCTTGGGATCACATTTAGGGAATTTCTTTAAATTTGGACAAATGTCCACCTACACTCAAGGATACACTGATCAGATTTTGGTGTTCAAAGGTGACATCAGAAAACCCCTTTTTGGCCATATCTCAACAATTCCAAAGTTAATTATGACAATTTCACACAAGTGTTATAGGGTAAAATGAATGATGATATTTGACATTAAATTTGATTACAAAATGTACATAATACTCTGTCTTCCACCTTGAAAAATCCAGAATCTATGAATATGCAAATTACTTTTCTGTGCAGGTTCATGTTTCCACTTCAACGTTTCCATCCAAGTTATGGGCCACGATTGGCTTTCACGCTAGTTAATTGCATGATCAAGTTTGTATACATGTTAAACTGAGATTTAAAGTGAGCATTCAGAAATATTCTCTTCAGTAAATGAACATGAAAACAGAATGGCTGTTTTCATCAAATAGTATCAAATTCTGCCTGTGTCATACTGAATGGTTAAGATCAAACATCAAACGGAAGAAACAATAAGTGAAACTGATTTTTGAGTGGAGGAGGATTTAATATTGCATCTGTAAGTTTGCCAAAGCTTCTCTATAGCTAATACCAAATAGACAGACATTATAATGTGAGTTTCTTAAAGGAAAACCTCAAATACAATTCAGAAGTATAGTCTTCTTGGATATTTATATTCCCGCTCAGTCATGACAAAATAATTCGACCACACTACTCAAAGTAATGAAGAGGATTTTGTTTGCTGTAACCCTCTTGCCCCTATTGTCAACTCTGAACTAACCTGCTAGATTGTGGGAAACATGATTTTGATGATCATGAATGTCTATCTCTCACAGCTAGAGCACAGAGGTGAGGCTATAGTCTGTGCTAAAGTAAGGATGTGTGTCCTGAAACCACAATGCTGAATATACAGAAGAACCTTTTTTTGTGGATTAGTTTTCTTTTTTTTTTTACATTTTAGGTATTACATCCTTACAGTTTAAGCCAGTTATGCTAATATAGGAACATATCAGAAAATGTATTTTAGTGTCTACGTTTCAGCAGACTTGGCAGACCTTCCTGATATGTTACAGTGCTATAATTAACACTGCAATTTTTAAATCAATTAATTAAACACAGTTGTCTGTTTGTCTGTTAAAGTCTGCATTCTGTTTTATGTGAAAATGAATCTTTCCAGCAGAGAAAATGTAGCTCAGTAAATCTCCAACCTGCAAGACAAAAACAGACAGTTTGGCTGGGGGTGGGTGGGGGGGTGGGGGGTGGAGAGTGATGACTCATGCACACAGTAGAGGTCCCTCCCTTTCCATTTCTTTCAGTGTCCAATCAGTTCTTTCCCAGCTGTCACTCATTGCCTCCAAATTGTATCCCCACAATGTTTTACCATTCCCTGTAAATCCCTTTATTTGCAAAGGTTTGGAATTTGCAAGGTAAATAAAAATGCCGCATTCAAATAATTTTGACACAAATTGTTACTTAATAATGTGATTACCTTACAGTGCAGATGATACTCCTCTACATCTAGGTTGTTGTGGTCATGCAGTGGCCTCAAATGTAATGCTCCAGATGAGGTTGCCACTTCATGTTAATTGACCTATGTTTAAATTTGAACAGAACAGAGAAAGTTCTCAGAGAGGTGAGAGGAATTCATCATTTTTTAAATGCAATTACTTTCAGATTACTTTTTCAGAACACAAGCAGCCATAAGGCGGCAGAAAGACTAATCGTTGCCTTGGATTGCCCACGTACAGTAAATATTGAGTTATTGGCTCATAGTTCCAGAGGAGATACAAGTGCCTGCTATCACTGTTTCTCCAGGGGTCTCCTCAACACCACTGTGGTGTAAGACCAAGTCTCAGGACTCTTTGAAGTGGGCGGATGCTTGACATGGGCTTTATGAGTTTTATGTAGAGGAGGACACGGACTGGCGTTTTCCTCTTTGCAGTCAGGTTTTCATTGAACAATTGTAACCATAGAAAAAGGCAGAGCTAGGAGACATGAGATGAAAGTGGTGGGGAGAAAAGAGGAGTTAATAAAGGAGAAGAAGGAAAACGGAAGAAAATGAGAAGGGGTTGATGATGTTGTGGTGAGTAGAGTAGGTAGAGGTTACATTACAATATTATAAGACAGATCATACACCATCAGCAGTATGGTTCTTTAAAACAACTTGCTTTAGAACCATTAATCCATAAAGTTGAGGCTCCATGAGGAAGATCGTTTTCACTGAATAGCATTCTTTTTTCCAGTTATCGTCAGCTAATAAGGTGCAAGTTGGGTGTTTGGGGATACTGTGCATGGGTAGATTGTTCAAGATAAAAATTGGAGTGGTTGTTGTCACTGTCGCTGATGTCAATTCAGATTCCTTTGATACAAGATCACTACGAAATTGAGCAAGACATAATGTAAAGGAAGGTGCTAGGGAGGGACTGGTGTTTTTGATGGCACCGATAACATCTAGGAAGAACTCCAGAGGCTTGGATAATCTATTTTCATGTCTACCTTCATGTTACAGGGTGATATTAATGCTGAAGATACACAATCTAGGGCATGCAAGGGAGTTGAAACAATACTTTTAAATGCAATCCAGCAAGACAAACCACTACCCAACCATCAATTAAATTAGAAGTCATTAGGTCTTCTACCTTGGCATCCCACTTAAGCGATTGTGACCCTAAATAGTGATAAAGTGATGCGTAATCGGGGCTCTAAACTCTTGACTGATTCCACTGCCATTTTAGTTGGTAACACCAGCAGGTAATTTGATTGCAACAATGCTGCTTCTGCAGACTGATTCCAAACCACACATTTATTTAAAGGGACAAAGTTTCAATAGCAGTTGGCTCTTTGTCGATTCATAACCAGTTGGCTGACAGGTAGATGATATGATGACAGATGCGGTTAAGCATCAAATTTGCCCAAGCTGACAACACTTTCGCTTTAGGCCTTCACCTCAATATAATGTCATACCGAATAGTATTATTGGATTACGGCAAAATTAAATTGTAATAGATTTTCCTGGTATAACTAATCAACTCGCCAGTGAGTGCATGCATTCATAGCATAACAAATATTAACAGTTTGTCAGATTAGATGTGTTATCTAGCCATAGTTTCATGTTCATGTGTGAAGTGCCACCCCAGTACATAGAAGGGGAGTGGTATTTTTTATTGTGGTGCTAATTCCCACGATTCAAAGTGATACGTTCCCACCTACGCCAACCATTTTTTTGCCACCAGTTTACCTACAGTATGTAGAGTATTCTCTGACGGCTCCCATGTCCCTGGCTGTCCTAGGATCAGCACCTTGGACAGCGATCATGGCACACTTATGTACAAAATGTAAAAACATATCCACCTGAGCTGAAAGCAGGATATGATAAAAAACAGTGGCTCAGTATATCTTTAAAAAATATACATATAGCTTTTACTGTTTCAAATTTACTCCCAGTGAGAGTTATCTTTTATCATCTCTGGATATTTTTCCTCATCCCAGTGACGAGCAAGTCAGCCACATAATCATGAAGAGCATGCATATCCAAGACCATAGTCCTTTTACCGTAAATAGAGACATATTGTGTTTATTAAAGTCAAGCTGTGGGGTGGCCCATCGATTTGCATTACAGGGCTGTCTGACGAGAAGGGAGCTGGTAGAGGTGTCTTGTTGAAGTATCTTCACATCTGGGTTCTTTCTTTCATTGATTTTTATTTATGGACTTTTCATTATTTTGGAGGCCCTCATTATTGTATTGAATGAGGATTTCCTATCCACTGCAATCTATAATAATGTCAAACTAAGGACTAGCTTGGATGACCACTGTGTATTATGGTTACATACCTATTGTCCATCATACATGTGTTAACAATTTCAGTGCATGTCTGTGCCTTTTCTTCTAACCATGAGGATCTGTAATAAAGTAATCTTAATTGACTGCTGATTTAGCTCATATCACAAAGACACGTGCAATATTTTATGGAAATTACATGAGGGAAATATCACATATGAGCAACACATTTGATTTACTTGCTTCTGCAAAAATGAAGTTGATGCTTTATGTCCGTGGCTTTATAAACCTTTATTAATCTTTCCTGAGCTTAAGGCAAGGTGACACCAGAAGGAATATAAAGACACTTAATCACGCCTGCATGTTTCATAACGGCCCAGATTGTGTCTGAAATTTGCTATATATGGTGTTGGGAGACACTGCGACAAACAGACTAGCCGGCTTCCTGAAATTGTTTAGATAGTTTTCCAGTATGTCCTCTGCCTTACCCTACACTCAGAGCACACACTTCTGCCGACCAATAGCCTATGTCCTGTTGCAGCCAATCCAAAAAAGGGATGTTTTCAAAGAAGAAAAAAAAAAGACAAAACACTGGCTAAATAGACTGCCCCATTAGTATTTGTCACTTTTTCAATAGGTTTTGCATGGAAGAAAGCTAGTCATGAAGTTATTTACTACCAGTCTCTGTGAGTCTATAGCACTTCAGCCACTCTCTTTCCCAGTCGAGCATCGTCCTCATGGGAAGATTCTTGACCTGCAGTTGCAGCTTGCTGTTGCCTCCTTTACAACATCAACATATCAGCAGCGATCATTTAGATCAAGCGCTGACTAATCAGAAGTTAAATGGTGAAAGCTGCGATAATTGAATAATCATGTTGGTCTCAAATGGGAGTTTTTTTAATTGCTTTTAACAGTGGCATTTAATTGTAAGTGGGCTATTTTTCTTTTAATTGGCAGGCCAAAATAATCAAATTGAAGACATCCCTTTGGTATCATCTTGGGCGCATGAATCGTTGAATGAGTCACTAGTTGCAAGTCTAGTTAAGTGTGAACTTCCCAGAAGTGTGTGTCAACATGTCAGGAGCATTTACATAGTAGCCCTGTATGTAGCATCATGCCTTCATTAGATTTTGCTTGATCCCCGGCAGTGCTAACCTTTGTCAGCCTTGTTATAGCTGTGCGTACATGTTGGTAGGTGGGGGAGCATTTCCAGCAAAACAAACAGTGTGACCCAGCCTGCTTGTTTAAAAATACGTGAAAAGAAAAGGCAATATGCATGGTGCAGTTGGGGGGGAAAGGGAGATAAACTGAGATCAAAACTAACGAAAAAAAAGTAGAATAAATATATCATTCTTAAGTCAGGCTTCAATAACATCATATTGTCTCAACCCCTTTCAAGGCAGCATGCAGTTTCTTCAGGGGCAGGAGTAAATTCCATGTCTGTAGATCCCAAAACCAACAAGTGGGACATATTTAATGACTTATAGAATTTCAAATACATAAATAAATAACACTTAACTAAAACCTACTTTAAAACAATTGTGCAAATTAATAAAAAAAAACAATCTATTTTATTCTCCCATGCTCATCTTTTTCCAGCTCTATTACATTTTTTGACTCACTTTCCCTATTTGCTCAGCACCAGCACACTGTTAATCATATGCCATCTACGATTAGCATGATAGCATTCACTAAATTAGAAGTCATCCTTTGGGGACCATGAATATTAGCAACACATTTCATGGTATTAATCCTTTCATTGGTGTTCATGACACTTATCCATGGACCAATGTATTGGACCAACAGAAGGACTCTGTGATATTGTCGTCCTAGCCACATACATTGCATAGCAAAACCATAGGTTTGTTTGTTTTTGTTTTTGTTTGTTTCATTACACCTCATCACAGGCCTATTTATCTCAAATGTTTCTTTTGTTTTAGTTTCAAACATTAGACATAAACAAACCTGTGATCCATTTGTAGGCTCACAAATAAAGCTCACCGCCTCACAGGAGGGAAGCTTGGCGCTGTCGCAGAGCTTCGGAGATGCTGTCATTATGCATTTTTGTCACCCAAAATTGTAAAACCAGAACCCACACTAAACTGTCCTTATTTCCTTATTGGTGAACAGAAACGTAAGCTCATACCACTGGAATAACATCACGACTTAATGAACATCATGTGAGCTCCAGCAAAGTTCTGTAACAGCTGGGTCACTTTTTCCTTCACAACATGTATTTCTGTTTCTAATTAGCATATGCAGCAGGGGGACGTTTAAAAAAAAAAAAAAAAGTAATACTAAAATGTTATTTAAGTCATGGTCACACTTTGACCTTCCTTTATGACTTAAGTGCCTCCAATAGGATTTATTTTGTTTCTCACTTCGTTTGAACATCAAACTCTGGGTGGGTGATTTTTGGAAGTAATTGAGCAAATGCAGTTTTTCTTCTGTGTGTAGATGTCTTGCCTTAACTAGCTCAAATACCTCCAAAAGTGCTGTTTATTTAAACTTGTGCCAAAAGCTCTGGATAGATGAGGAATGAAAGTATTTGTCGTAACTCTCCAGCATTCCTCTGACAAAAGAGAGATTATCTCAACATACAGAGAGGCATTTGGAAGAAGCCCTCCGGCAAAGAGTTTTGTCAACATTGTTATGCTCCTGTATCACGTGTTCACTCACTCAGTCACTCACTCTTACTTAGTATGTGTAGGACACTTTAAATGTAGGAAGCTGAGGCAAAAGGCCGTGTGCATCTCAGACATCACTGATCACCATCAATATAATCTCTTGACAGAGTAATTGCGGGAAGCTTTCATGCCTTTTGAGTTTGTCTGCCCTCACTGGCCATCTGTTTTGTACACCCCACCCCCACCTCCTACCTGCTATACACACCTAGCCTATCCTTATTGTTTAAATACAGACCCTTTACACACTTTTAAAGAAAAGTTGAAAGACAAATACTGAAGTGTTCATAAGGGGGTTCACAAGTCATTGTATTGGAAGATCAACTTGATTTAGTTGGAGCATAGCAGCAGTTTGAAATTTGAGATTTATGTCCAGAGTCAAGTGCACAAAGGCAACGGCCAGGTATGTAGACACTTTACTGCTCTGCAGTTGAGCAGGTCATATCTATTCGTACCGTGCTCCTGTGCCACAAGCCGGCTAAAATGTGTGCGCCCTTGCATCTCGCCATGAACTTTGTGTGACAGAGGAAGAAATGCAAACCGGTTGCCTCCACTCTTGCCATGGCAACGGACGCGACAAGAAAAGCGATCCTGTACCTGTGTATCTTTCTCCCTAATGGTCTGTGTGTTAGTGTAACAAGATCTGTAAAAACTCCCCTCAATGACATTTTAGATCCCCCACTGTAACTGACCTGGGCTGGGGAGTCACAAGTAGGATTTAGGTGAGTACTCAGCCTTCTCTCAGGTTCCTGTTCCCCTTTTCCTAATGAATTCAACCATAAGAATACTTGAGATGAGGCCCTTTTTTCCACATGGCCAGGATATTATTTACTGTTGTGTGAGCTGCGTTTTGTTCGCAAGTCCTCTTTCATGCAAAAAATGATACTAACCCCACATCAAATATGTTTATAAAATCTTTTTAAGAAGATGCTCTTACCCATGTTTTTGATGAAACATACTAAAATAGTCTGTGGTGTATTTAGCTTTTTTCTTTTGGGGTAGAAAAGCTCTCATTAAGAATGCTGGAGGGTGACTGCTGAAGTGTCCTGCATTCTAGCACCTTGCAGGTTCACTTCACTGTCGGACTGCACCACTCGGACCACTCCTAACTCTCCTATTCCCTCTGCTGGGAAAGGCAGATATTACACACCCCAAACACAATACAAAATATATACTACAGTAATTACTCTCGTTTTTAAGTATCATTTCATGCATGTAGAAACTGAGATGACCTGCGTGGCGCTCTGGCCCGATTCCAATCTGCTGCGTTCTCTAGGAGGGTCTGGTTTAGGTGAGCGCCTCGCTGACACCACTCCGTATGAAATATCAATGTGAATGACTCACTCCCAAGTTTGGTGTCAATCATCATCGCAAATGCCAAACCCATTATCACTTAATCTTGCTTTGTCCATCTGGTGCCAGAAGCAGCAGACGTTTTCTTTTTTTTAAAAAGGGAAGATTTTCCACAACAGAATTTAGGGCTTTTGAAGACGCTTGTTTTCCCTCGTGGCGAGGGAACACGATTTTCAATTTACCTTGCAAATTACCTTGTAAACATCAAATTCTCCATTTTTGGTTGCAGTCAGTTAATTTCTAGCTTAGTTTATTTGGTGTGTGTGTGTGAGAAAAAAGGGGTAAAACTTGTATCACACCTCATAAAGATGGGTAGTGTCCATGCTCAGTGCAGCACTGCTACAACTTTGAATAAACGTACGGTATTTATATTTTCAACCAAGCACCTCAAGGAATATTAAGCATCAGTTGGGGGTCTGTTCTGTCGTTTGCACCGACGAAACAAGCAGCCTTTAGCTTTTGTTCCTTTGGCCACCGCTTCCTCCAGATGTGACCGGTTGCAAGTGTAGACAGCCTACTTTGCTGTTTGTGTTTTCCTTTTCCCTTTTTTGTATTGAATAGCACAACAGGCAAGTTCATTATGCGTGTGACTCATCCCACTAGCCCACACCCCCTCCCCATCTGCTGCTGTGCGCTGGAAAGGAGAGGGAACCGCCATTGATCACTTCTTCCCTCACACATGCACGCACACACCCCACCTTCAACGTCACCATCGATCGACATGTTTAATGTTTTTGTGGAGAATAGCTGGCATTTCCTTTTCTGTCATTTTACATCTGTTCCCTAGCATTTTCTGACATTATAATACATGTGCAGGCTTTTACAAAAATAAAAAAGTAAAGCATAATCCAACCAGTAACTCAAACAATCTCAGACTGTTCAGTTGCATTGCAGTGCAGGTCTGTGATTTCTTTTCTGTCGGGAAACCTATAAGAAAATATGCCCGGAGAGGTGATGTTTTCTGCTTTGCAAGTGTTAATCCATGGATACAGCTGAGTTTACAGCTACCTGATAATCTAAGCAGCTGTGGCAGATTGCTTGGCAGGTATTGGACATTTCCTTGATGAAGCATTTTCCCACTCCCTTGCTCCCACCCTCATTATCTGATTAATGAATGGTGTTTAACAGTTAATAAACACTTGTAGCACATTCACATACAAATATGACAATATTCTGAAGTAGTTATTACACATTTATAAAGACGTAAAGTGCTTGCTATACAGTGCAAGGTTAAGGTATCTTTTGCTGATTTTGTCTTTCTTACGCCAACCTAAAACTTACTTCGACAAATGTCAAATGGTATTTACACCTTTGGTTTAGGATAAGTTAACAAATTATTGTCTGGAATAACCAAATGGTAATAATATTCACTGTTGCCTCAAGAAGGAAATTGGCAACATCAGACCTTATTTTTTGCATACATTTAAGCCACATTAGGAAGAAATGCATTGTAAATATGGTGCGTTAACACAACACAGGAAAAGACAAACAATATAGAGACCCTACCAAACATTTTTCTGACCTAAACAGGGGCCCTATGCAAGTGCAATCAGTGCTGAGAGGCCGATCTTGGGGCATCTACTGGTTGGAGAGGGACTGAGTAAAATAGTTCATCTACATTTTAGGCATTATTCCATCAATGCTGTATTTGTTCCAAGAGTTTATTTTGCACTTGTTGTCACCAAAATACCAACAACCTACTTGAATGAACCTCCCACCTTGCGTCTCTTCTCCCACCTGCACTTGGCATGAAAATACCACACAGACAATGTACCAGAAGGTTGTAGCGCTGCTGCTTGCGCTAGTCTTTGCACCGCTATGAAACTAGGACTCTAGGGGAAGGGTCTACCGAGCAAGATGTTGGCACTGTTTGCACATTTCTATGCCATTTTTGATTGGTATCGTTCTCTTTTGACAAGACTCTCTTGAGAGGACCTTAGGTGGTTAGGGATGTTTTCATACATTGCTTGTCCAATTCGCATGTTTCTGGCTGACAGCATGACACACGCCTGCATGCGTCATCTAGAAAAGAAATCAAACAAAGAGTCAATTTTGCTCGAAAAGGCTTTCCCAAGACAAATTCTTCATGGCTTACAGGGTTCCCTGTAGCATATCGTAGTGGTGGTTCCCCACTTCAAATAAAGAGCACTTTCACCAACGTTGAGTGAGCCGACTGTTCATACCATGAATTCAAAGCTAGATTGATGAAGAGACAAGATCCACCAGGATCTGTTTGATACAGCTTAGAAGGTGATTAATTGATCTATAGTATTGTGCATTTCTTTTCCATAATTAAAATGAAAACCTGAGTTTCCATTACTGAGGGAAATGGCTGTAAGCGGCAGCTGTGAAACTAGCTGCGAGGGCAATTGCACAGTCAGTGTAGCGTTGCGTTCACTAAAAGTTCCTGTCTTTGCCACTTATAGGCTTGGATTGCTAAAATAAGTGTCGAACATTATTATGAAACGGGAAGCTCAATATCAGGCAGCAAAAGTCACATTCTTTAAAGTTCTCCCTCCATGAGGTTAGGGTCACCTCACCGACAGGAACACCCAACTGTCTCCAGAGCTTTACAGCATTGCAGCAGCTGGTTCATCCTCTTCTGCCTGTTGCGCCCCTCTGTCTTCCCTCATCCCCTCTTCAATTTGTGAGCTCTCCATTCGTGAACTTTGTCTCAAAAATACGGACAGCCATTGATTTCAGACACCTCATCCCCTTTGTCCAAATCATCATAATATTCAGCCATGAACCTAAAAACAACACAACCAACTCTGCCCGGCTGGAACTCACTTTTCCACCTTTGGCACATGTGATCTCGCGAGATTTCAGAACGAGACATTCGCCTTCAGCAAGACTATTTCCATAATGTTGTGAGACACTCTAATCAGAGTCCGTCAGTTGCAAAACCAAGCACTTCTAGTGGACATAATTGATGGTGTCAGCTTGGCCCGATAGGATTACATTGCAGCCCGTGAGCAGCTGTTGTCTACAGTGCTCTCGCTCAATACCGAACCGATTTCTGAAATTGTTTTCCCCATTAGTCAGACACAAAACATGAGAAAATAGGGTCCAGGTTGAAAAGATTCAGAAAGACAGATTCAGAAATCTGATTTAACTTTCCTGTTATCCTTGGGCCAATTTGACCCCCTTCAATGTTGCTTGAATTCAGTGACTTTTCCTAATTTAACGGTGGCAGAGATAAACATGATCATTTCAATGCCCTGTACACTCTTTGGACACATTTAAAAAAACAAGATTGCTAACTTGAACAGCAAAGTTAATATGGTCCAGCTCCCCACTTGAACGACCGGGTAGACTTAAGTGCTGCTTATGTTTCTTGTGATTTGCATATTTTTCAATCACATATCTGGTTTTAAAAGGGGAGGGGTGGATGCTCTATTTAATGGGTTATTTAGGATGTCAACAAAGAAATTTGAAGTACCTGAAGCATAAAGCTAGGTAACGATTTTGATTATAATCATTTTCTGAAGATTTAAATTGCGGGGGTCCAATTGACCCGAAGGATAACCTCAAAATTTGACGGAAACTGGAGGGTTAAAATAACACGTGTCAGTGCACCACTGTGAATTACAGTCGTAAGTGAAACATTAACATTGTGATGATACGATGATGATGATTAATTGTGTTTATGGAGTCCTGGTGTGAGAAGAATGTGTTGTTTTCTTGCTTTCTCGCATGTAGGTGGTCCTGGACCTGACATTTGGAGGTGGTGGTCATACCAAAGCAATACTGAATATGGTTCCTGAAGCTACAGTCCTGGCCTTAGACCGAGATCCTACCGCCATTTCTCTGGCCAAGCAGTTAGCCAAGGAACACTCGTAAGTGATTTATTGAAAAGCATCAACTAGACCAAAACACAAGTAAAAGCTTATGTTATAATCTGTCTAGACAAATGTTTATACTAAATAAATGTACCATAAATTCTTATTGTCGCAGCTGACAGCTTGACCGTGTTTGGTTCACGGTCGTTATTTCTTAAAACATATTGTAGGTGTGATATAGTATTGCAGTTCTCCCTGTGTTTCTCACTTCTCGCCTGAGCCGGATCAAATACTGCTCGCCAAGATACAGCCCCTGAGTTTCACCGCCCAATCAAATCCATTCCTCCTTCTTAACTTAAAGCTTTTCTCCCCCCCCACGCAAAGCTGGTGGGCCCGGCACGTCATTTGTCAGAGTAAGGGCCCACGCCTGCAGTGTGAAGGAGATGCTGCCTCCCACGGAGGATCTATAAGAAATAAGGGGGGGGGGAGTAGAGAGAAGCCCAGAGAAGTTAAAAGTGGAGAGAGAGAGAGAGAGAGAGAGAGAGAGAGAACAGGGAGACACGAGGACACAATGCCAGGGTGAGAGGGAGTGTGTGTGTGCGTGTGTGTGTACATGAGCAAGGCGCGGGAGGATGAAAATGAGATGTTCCTAAGACCATGGCGTGGGAAGGAATCCTTTTACGTAGATTCTGGGGAAACCTCTCTCAAGGGAATCTGCAGAGAAATGTGCCTGTGAGCAGGGAATGACAATTAAGAGAGAGAGAGAGAGAGAATGAGAACAGTGTATTCTGTCAGCAGCAATATACCCCTGCTGTAAACTCTTCCACGCCCACTCGTGATGCAAGTTGAGAGGAGCTAGAGAAATCTAGCACTTAACCAATATTATTGGAAGCCTGAGTAAAAGACCCTGGCAGCCCACGCAGTGCATCCACACGACGGGGTTAGAGGATTTTCTCTCTCCTCTGCACTCCCATGTCTTGAGCAAAGCACAACCTTGACGCAAACTGTTGACTGCCGGTGTGAATCTGAACCCACTTTTACAGCACAAAAAGGAATAATTTCACCTCCTAACTTTTATTTAAATCATTAGCTTTTGAAAGTAACCCTCTGTTCCCTGAGGTCTTTAATGGGATTCGTCTCCTGCCTTTTGAGCCTCGCTATTCTTCGCCTTTCTCCATTCTTGTTGTTGCTATGACTTCCCCGCTCATGAAGCCACGCAGGAGTTGTGCCCACATTAAATGTTACGAATCTGAGGAGGCACCGTGTATTGTTGAAAAGGTCAAGTCAAGGCAAGCCTTCTATTTACATTTACATACAGGGTCACATTTAGACTTGCATGACATAAGATTTGATATTAACTGTTTGCATGCACTTTCCACTTTGTTGATTTTACACCAACAAGAGTCGTGCCACATCAGGATAGTAGAATCTGAAAACTTACTTTCCTAAAACTTTGCTCTCTTTGCTTGGATCACATCCATCTTTGTATTGGCCTTCATTTTGATCTCAACTACACACCTGGAACGTTTTGTGACTGCGTGTTGCACAGTTGTGATGTAATCACGTTGACAAAGTGTCTGTAGATAGACGATCACCTGGAATAGGCCTCAAAAAACTTGTGGATGTTCCTGCTACAGTAGGTGTCTGTAGGACCACATTTTGCCATGATGACGCTCACACTAGGTGAAAACAATACCTGCCACACAGTATCGTGGAGAAACAGCAGGATGAAATTCAACAGTTTTTGATACACATTTCAAGGACACGAACACCCATTTAATTACAAAATTCACAATTTCTATAACATTCCTTGACATTTTGAAGAAAAACACATTTTTAAAGACTAGCTTGCGGTGTATCACATCAACATTCTGGATCCATCATGGATTATTCATTTCTTTGTGGGGTATGACGTCTTTTGCAGCATTTAAACCTTATAGTATCTGTTAAGTGATCTGTGCGATTGTAAGTGGATTGGAAAGGCATAGTTAAACTTTGTGTTGGGTCAGTGCAACTGGACGCAAAGATGTGAAAACAAAACACTTTTCCCGAGGCTTTATGAATCTACTTCATAAACATTCGGAGATGAAAAACAGCATTTGCCTTTTGTCATTTTGTTACAAACCGAAGCCTTGAACCTTTTAAAAATATATATGCTGGGAATTCAAATGTTATTTTGAACTCTTAACTTAAAGTTGTTTTTTCAAAATCTTAAGTTACATTTCAATTGGAAAAGACTGACATTTGTTTGTTGTGGTCCATTCCTATATTGACTTACAGTAGTAGTAACAGCCCTGACTCTTAATCTTGGTGACTGGTATTTCACTTATCCCATGATTCAACCTGCAAAGCTTTGGGTTCTCTGCGTGAGTTTTGGGAGGATCATATTCAGTGTTGGGTTGATCCAGTTGGATACCAGAATAACACAAAACTTGCATGCTGTTAATGTTGTGGGGTGCTACGGCTATAAATAGCTCAGATCACTTAAGCAATTATGAGCCCACACTTGGACCTCAGCACATACACCACTGAAACTTGTCCTCTTTAATAATATAAGACCTTACATAAGGCATTTATATCTCCAACTCTGTGTCTAAGCCACATAAAGAAGTTAATAATTTAGAAATGTTATGTAACTGTTTTACATATTTTTAAATCCTTCAGTGGCTCTCTCAAATGTGTTGGTAAAAATAAAGGTCACCGTGTCTTGTGGAAAGTATGTTCATCACCTGCAGGTGGGCGGACACAAAGGCTACAGAATTTTAATTTCCAATATTTAGAAGTAATTAGTTTAAAACATGCCATCCTTAAAGAACTTTGATTGACATTGTAGAGCGTTCAGCATTGTATATTAGCTTGCTACGACACTAATTTGACTATATTAAACTTTTTTTTCCCATTTATGCATAGTAGCTTGAAACTTAATATAAACTCCTTCCAGAGCTGCTTTCAAATAAAGCTATTAGGCCCCACTCAGTCCAATGCTACACTAAGTTGCTGCTCTCGACCCTCCTTTGCCAGTAAGCATGCTGGCTGGCACTGACAGCACCACAAAACTGTCTCTGCAGATAAACAGAGAAGGTGACCTGCATAGACCAGCTTCGTTCCTTCTCTTCCCCAACACTAACAAAATGAGGAAGGAATTCAGGAATCATTTTACACAGCCTTGACTTGTGTAAAGCTCACTGGAAGGCGTGTGGGTTCACCAGTCAGTGGAGCTCTGTCCCCTCTCTTCTCTCTCCAAAGCCATTCATACACATGAGTCACTCATTCACCGTAGGTCTGAGATGGGCTTTTTGTTATAGAGGACTACAGAGATGTTATCCTCACATCCAGAGGGCCAGATTATGACTGTGCACTTCCACCATAGGTCACTGTAACCCCATCACGCAATTAGCCTATTAGAACTACGCATTTTATGGGAAGATCAAAGTGTATACAGTTAATAAAAGTTTATTATACCAGCATTTCTATGTTGTATATACCAACGCATTAAGTAATGCTCCTATTAAATCAGCTTAACACAAAATGAAAACATCCACATTCCTTAGTGAAATATAAATATTTCAGTGTAATGGTGTCTCAAAAACAACTCTGCCCTCCCATTCCATGACGCATCCATCCATTCATTCATCTCAAAAGCCATCGGCCCTCACCCAGGTCTTAAAGAGGTATCTTTTGCTAATTTGCATGAATGGAACAGAGATTCCTGTTTGTCCCTTTTGACTTGATGTGCTTCATTGTTGCTCTTGCAGATGTAAGTGCTCTTAAACATGGTAGCCATTGAGATTGCAAAATACCAGAGGAGTGGAAAGCGGGACTCGGGTAGTAGTCTCCAAAATGAAATTTCCCTCTCATTGCACTTTGCATGAAAGAAGGGGTCTGACTGTATTTGCACAGGTTGCTCACTGAGAGCAGCAGAGAGGGGTTCAGTGAATAAGGGAATTTGTGGCTGCATGGCGTAGGAATCTTGAACTCTGCGGTGGTGTTTCCATGTCGACTCTGCTTAAGAAATGTTTTCTCGCATTCGGAGACATCTTTGCCTATCTCTTCACAGGCGGGAAAGTCTACTGAATTTGTATGGTAAGATGAAAAGCCTTCTTTGAACAGTTTACACTGAAACACATTCATGTGTGCATAAATGTCTGACAGATTTTGGCCTCAGCAAGAACTTCATATTACTATCACATCGAACGCTATCCTGCAAGAACGCTGTGATTTCAGGGCAAGCTCATTCATCTGATCTGTAAATCCCCTCCTGTAAGATCAAAATTAAAAAGGATTTACGTTTATGAAGACGATCTGCTTTAAAGGTCCCATAATATGAAAAACAGGTTTTCTCTGGTCTCTACACCTATAAACTGGTCCTCCCTGAGCCTGTCAACTCACAGAATGAGGAAAACTAGTGACTCCTGCATGGTCTCTGCAGCCCACCCACTGGTACAACGGCACTCCTACAGGATGTTCAGATTCAGCTCCTGTTGTTACGTAACGAAAGGAGTCATTTGCATTTAGCCGAACTCCTCTGCACGATAATAGAAGATATCCAGGCACAGAAACAGCCTGTTCTCAGGAGAGCTAAGCACAGCTCATTTGAGCAAGTTTTAGACAGATGAAATTCAGGACCATGGATGGGTTTGGGCAATGCATATCGAAAACAGTGTTGTTCGACCTCTGACAGCTGTGTGGAATTGAGGAATAACAGTATAATATGGGATTAGGGCTGCAGCTATCGATTCTTTTTGTAATCGATTAATTTAGCACTTTATCGATCGATTAATCGAGGAATCGGATAAAAAAAAATTGCGTTTTTTAACAAACCAAAACAAATAATGCATAAGGAAAATGATGTGGCTGTAAAATGATCAAGCATTTCTAAAAAAAATAAACAGAGGTATTCATTCCAACTCCAAAATTTGGCTCCAAAACTAAGCCCATTTATTAAGTGCCAGTGAGAATTTAACAACAATACAGTTAAATCAACTTGGATAAAACATGGATAACATTTAATTTACGTTTTGTTTTGCCAGCAATGGCCCTTTCCTCTCCCTGCCCTAAATATGTGTGTATATAGTGTACTTCTTCTGTGCCATTTATGTATTTAGCTTTCTCTATCACTACAGTAACTGTTTGACCATTCTTTTCTCTGCTTTGAACTCCTCCGTCCGTTTGGGCAAACACAACAACTCACAGCCAAGCGTAAATCAGGCTTTCCAATTGGCTGTAAAAGCTGCTACGGGGGCCAATACGAGCGTCCGATGCATAAACGTAACTCTATACGTCACTCGCAAGATGGCAGATGAGAAGAGATCGATATTCAAACAAAACGGAGAAATGCGCCACGGAGACGAGGAGACATCTAGTCACATATGTTACAACTTTACGCACTCGTTTTGTTGTCAGAAATAAATCGCTCACATGGGCAAGCAGGATACCGTTGTTTAGCCCCGATACTCTCTGTCGTTTACGGACATTCTGAGTCTGACTTTCCGCCATCGCGCCAACTAAATTCAGAATGAATGACCGTGTATGACGCGCTGGTGTGCTTCCTGAACAACGGTCCGTGTGGAACAATCGGATCCCTGCACATAGGCGCGTCATAGGAATTTAACGAGGCTTCGAGGCAGATGTTTTGCCTCGAGGAATTTTCATAATCGAGTTAATCGAGTAACTCGATGAATCGTTGCAGCCCTATATGGGATCTTTAATAACCACATATTAATAGTTGTTGAGCGTTACCCACCTGTTGTATGAAGCATGTGTGTATCGGACACAGCGCAGCAAATTAAATGCATCGTCCTCGCATCGATGGTGTGCCATTGGTACCAAAAGCTCAACGCTTGTAAAAGCCTCCATGTTCACAACACTTTTAACGACATTGAATCAGCTTTGCCTTTGGTAGTTTCATGCAGACTCCAATTCAATAATTCTTTGTGCACTTCAAATGAACTGCCAATGGCTCTTGTGTAGAAGCTGGCGAACATCCATCACATCTGTACGCTCATTCTGCGCAAAGGAGGCGTGTTTGCACTGCAAACTTTGCAGTCATGCATGTCTTGGTTTGTCTTTCCCCTGACATGACGCTGAACGTCATAAAAAACGTTGCTGTCATTGTGCAACTGGACAGAGGGGCCATTTCAAAGCCACATTTGGCCGCTCATGTCTCTGTTGTGTGGTCGTTGAAGAGCCCTGGCCAGACCACAGACCTCTCATTTCAAGAGAACACCCTCTATCAGTGGACAATATAATTAGAATTGGGATCTGGTTCAAATGTGGTTAAATGGCCTGCTTGTTTTCCATGCCTGTGAAACCAAGAATTTATTGATATTTGATCAAAGCATTGTATGCCAGTTAAAGCTTTGAGGCAACAACATATTCATCTGTTTGACCGCCAGTAAAATGCTTGAACAAGAATCCACAATGGCTAAAATGTTGGAAAATCAATGAGATAAAAAGTTTGCGAACTTTCACCAAAAAGGTTTAAACTTGCAGTATATATGTTATGGATACGGTGGGTAGAGTGCCACTGAGAGGGCAACAACAGAAAGGGATTGTGCAGCTGATGAGAGAGAACAACAAAGCTTTTACTATAGATTTTTCAACAAATCAGTCACTGTGCGGGATGGTGAATAACAGAAAAGCAAAGGAAGGCCCTGGCAGCGTGGGTAAGATGCTCCGTTGTTTTTTTTGTGTTTTTTCCTTGCGTGCCCATAGTTAATCTTGAGAAAGGTGGAGTCATTGTTGCGTCCATAAAAGGGTCAACTTTCAAATTGAATCAAATGTCTGTTAAGGAAAGGGAAAGTCACATTATAGTGTAGCTTTAGTATAAATGAACTAAACTAGAACTATAGGGGATCAGTTGAGGATGAAAACTTGTGTAGGCGCTGACTTCCTGGTTAAAGAGCTAACTTTTCATTTAGCTGGCTACTTTATTACATTCATTTTTTTATTCTAATGAAATAGTTGCGATTCGCTGTGCGTGCACATTTTATGACCACTAGCCTTCGCTTGAAAACAGTGCCAGCATGATGACAGAGTAACATGCCTATCTGTCTGTATCAGTCCCACCCCCACATGCTCTATATGAATGTGCACACTCAGCTGAGAACTTGTGTCCCTGTCGAGAGTAGTAGTAGCAGCAGGGTAATCAAATAATAAATTAAGGTCTAATGATTTTAATTATAAAAGTTCAGATCAGTCAGAAATAGGCGTAATTTTTAATTTCAATCGCTATTTACACACTGTGTGGGCTAAATGACACCAGAAGCCTAAAATTCCATAATACGTTTACAGTTGGGAAGCTAAACTCATGAGATCATGCAATACTTAAGATCAGTGTGTATGATGGAGTAGTGGCGTTAGAATGTGCCCTTTTACCGCTTTTTGTTTATTCCCACTGGTTAGCTACGAAATACCTAGTTAGTTTGTGTGATCGGTTACTATACTGATACTGACTGGAGATCAGTGAGATTCACATTAATGTTCGCACCAGGCCTGTTGCTCTGCAGTGCTTTGTTGTTCTTCTTTCAGATTGTATTTAAATAAAGTCAAGGTAATTATATTACATGTTTACAAGGATTGAAGTAGCAAATTATTATATTCTGGGATTGATGGTTTTGACAATCATTTTTAATATCAATTCAACAGCAAAACAAAGATATGTTATTCATCAACTCATGCATCAATTCATCTCATTTCACCAAAACACGTAGGCCTTGCTTCCGTGAAATATGTTGTCTGTATCCAGTGTTGTGCTGGTCACACAAGAGATTGATTTATTGCTCGTTCATAGTGAATAATACAGGAGATAAGGACATTTGTGAACTGAAAACAAAATGTCCATACTGAATTGCAATATTGGGTCTAAAAAATTCAATTAATTATTTCCTATACCGCTCAGCCCTACTGCACAAAGCTAATTCAGACCATGTTATCCAAATATCTTTATTCACTTTGTTAATTTAACCCCTCTCTTCCATTCATTTAGAGCAGTCTGTTATACATACAGTCCACAGAAAGTAAACAAAACCATGGCTTGGCTTTGCAATTTGAGAAAATGCTCATTCAACAGTAGGCAAACTGAAAATGCATGCCATTAAATGAGTGTTTGAATGACATGCTATAGCAGCAGTAGTATTTTCTAAGACGTGCCATGAGTAATAGCTTCACTAGAAACAATGGTTGAAGAAGGCTGCAGAAGAGCCTTCGTTCCTAATATATAAATGCTCCTGTTGCTTATTCTACCATCATCTTTGTTCACACAAAAGGTCATATGAGAAATGCATGAATGTGGCTGGAGAAGCTCAGCACCCATGCATGAGGAGGTGACTGTGTACACGGTGTCTTGCTCCGTCAGTGACAAGGAAGGATCTGAATGGGCCAGCTAAGAGAGCTAGCAGGCTTCCAAGAAACACCTGATTCCCTTTTAAATGATTGACTGAAACTTGAGCTATTGTGGGTTTCCATTTGACTGTATATCTCACGTGGACTTCCCATGAAAATATTTGCTTAAAATTATTAATATTACCTTGACTTGCTGGATGTTGAGTGTGGGTGTTTTACATTGTATTTGTGACGCTGTACAATATAGAAGCAGTCTATATTTCCCATAAACCGTAGAACTTAGCGCTCATCTTCAGTTGTGAGTCATGTAGCTTTCATATTAATAATCAAGTCTAGCTATCAGATAAATTAAAACATTGATATGAAAATGTTTTTGTCGGATCCAAGCTTAAATGTGATGATCTGTGGACAGGTTTTATATATCAATTCTATATCAACGTAACTTTACTGGTTTTGCTGCCCCATGCACAAAACTATAAAGAAAAGCTAGCCAATCACTATTAAAATTATTTAACTGATGACCTTATTAGTAAAAGGTATTTAGCTTGCACTCACACACCCAATAAAGTGATGCATTAGTTTCATACCTTGTTCTTCTCACCTTCTGACTGTGAGCTGAACGACAATTAAATATTACTCTACTTTTGAAAACACTGGATGTCACTGAAATTGTTTTTTTTTTACTTCCCCAAATCCATTTAAACAAGGCCATTATTTTGACAGCAGCCATATATGATATACAAATATCTAATAAAGCTATTCCTCTCCCTAATCTTTCTCTAGCGGCCGTGTGAAACCATTGCTTGGCCGATTCAGCGAGCTTGAAGCCCTGCTGTCTAACATGAACATTAAGCCAGGCAGCATTGATGCTGTCCTGTTGGACGCTGGCTGCTCCTCCATGCAGATGGATCAGGCGGAGCGAGGCTTCTCCCTCAGCAAGAATGGGCCCTTGGACATGAGAATGGATGGAGAGAGGTAAGCCATTTGCAACATAGTAGATCTGCTGTTGGATCTCAGTTTGACCAACAATGCTGCATTAACAAAACTGGACACAAAGCACGAGACTTAATTCTCCTAATAATAATGTGAAGTGCTGGTTAAGCAGAATTACTAGCGCTTTGACATTGCTCCCGTACTGAGCAGTGATGTCAAAGTGCGGTGTAGCATGACATGTGTCATTATTATTATATTATTTCGTTTTTTGATTAAAATTGAATAAGTGAATATTACTTTTAATTTAGTTATATGCTCTTATTAATTGCAAAAATTGCGTGACACAAAAAGGTAATATAATGACACTAAATTTGATTTATTCTGCCTTTGTAAAAAAATCATGAATAAGAAACGGTACATGACAAATTTCACTTTTACAGAATTATATTCTTTCAGAATTTAGTTTTTGTTCATTTTACCTGTGATTGGGTTTGTGTCAAAATGAAATGTTGAAATAAACCTTAAAGTAGAAGCAGGCTGATAAATAGTCATATCGTATGTCGTATCATATTGATGTATACTGCTCAAAAAATGTAAGGAACACTTAATCATCACAGTATAACACCGAGTCAGTTAAACTTCAAGGATGTCAATCCGTCCATTTAGGAAGCTCAAGTGATTGTGAATCAGTTTCACCTGCTTTGGTACAAATGAAAGTGACAACAGGAGCAATGGAGGCAAAATCAAGACAAAGCCCAAAAGGGATGTGAAGGCCACAGACCGTTGCTCTCTCCTTCTCCTTCCTGACTGATTCTTCTCTAGTTCTGCATTCTGCTCGTGTCCTTGTCACTTCTTGTAGCATGGACACGCAGACCAATCAGGTTCACAGGTAGTCTAGCTCTTCCTGGATGGCTCATCCATCCACGTGAGGTCACAAGAAGGATTGCTATGTCTCTCAGCACAAGAGCATGCAGGAGATACCAGGAGACCAGTGCTGTGCAGGGTTCCTCCTGGTGTCCAGAGTGTGTAAGCAGTTCCTGGATGACGAAGGCATTGATGCCATTGACGGCCCCACGTTCCCCTGACATAAATCCATTGAGCACCGACAGGATGTAATGTATCAGTGCATCCAACGCTGACAAGTTCCACCACAGACTGTCCAGGTGCTCAACGATGCCCTGATCCAGGTCTGGGAGGAGATCCCCCACACCATCCGCTGACTCATCAGGTGCAGCCCAGACAGGAGTGCATTGTCAGGAGTGCGTACAGGCACGCGGGGGCTAAACACACTCCTGAGTCACATTATGAGTTGCCGTGATGAAATTTGCACAAGTTGGATCAGCCTGTGATTTAAATATTTTGCTTTGATTTTCGGTGTGATTTTGAATCCAGCCCTCAATGGGTTGATGATGTTTGGATTTACTGTTGATCATTTTGTACATCAGTTAATATTTTCCACTTGAATATTTCGTTGATCAAGATCTGATGTGTGATATAAGTGGTCCCTTCATTTTTTTTGCAGTGTATATAGTAGGGATGCACGATATTATCGGCAAGGTATCGGTATCGGCCGATACCTTGCCGATAATATTGATGTTAAAATGTACGTATCGGATAACACGCCGATATATTAAACCGATAAATAAAGACTGCTGCTTCCTTGATTGGATCAGATTAATTGCCCATGGGTGCAAGGATTGCGTGTGCACTGCGACGTGACACGTCACCTACGTCAACTTGCAGCAGAGCGAGGGAGAAGTTCAAAATGTCGGCGGTCTGGAAGTTTTTTAAGGTGTCGGAAACGGATAGCAAAGTTTCTACTTGCAATGATTGTTCAGCGTCGGTGAGCGAGGAGGAGCCAAGACGCATTCTTTTAACACCACAAACTTAATAGTCCATTTGAAGAACCGTCATCCGGAATGTTACAATGAGTTTGTGACAACAAAGAAGGACACGGGGAAACAACAGGTGACCTGCGAGAGAAGAACTCAGCAGCTGCCTCTTCTACAGTCCTTGGATGAAGCCAAGAATTACAACCGCGGCCACCCAAGGGCAAACACCATCACTCAGAAACAACCAGCCTTTTTCATCCGTTGAAGACGTCTGATTCTGCAGATTTCGGATACGTTGAGCCTCGCTACGCGGTACCAAGTCGGAGGTATTTTTCTGATGTAGCCTTACCAGAGTTGCAAGCGGTCATTTACAACAACTGTTTTAAGTACTTGTATTGTTAAAATCAATTGTCATAAATAAATATGCCATGTTTTACTTAACTTGTTTAAGTATTTTTCTTATTTTGAACAAGGAATGAATATTTCATGATTTTAAGCTTTGTATTTTATGTCTGCATTTGCCGTTGGGCCAACACAATAAGAGTATTTCACTACAGAAGAGACTTGATGATCCCTGCAATTAGGTGTGGGGGGGAAATGTGTGTGTATATATAGGTATCGATATCGGTTATCAGCCAAATGAGTTTTAAAATATCGGCATATCTGATATTGGCAAAAAATCCAATATTGTGCATCCTTATTATATAGTGGACTGGAAGTAATAAGAAATGTTAAAAAATATATTGATTTAAATGTGTTATCATTTCATAGTTTATCCATCCGAGCACACTCACATTTGCTGTGTTTACCTCTGTGTTTACCTAAAAAAAACTGTATTAATCAACAACATTCCTTATAAAGTTACAATTTAATACTACTTATTATCAAAGAAATAATACTTCCACAATTTAATTGAAATAATAGCATTAGTTTTACAGCCATAAAACGACTGCAAAAATAATTTAAAAAATGATGTGATGTGTTATACTACTGAAGTGTGTGTGGATGGATGGACGGATAGATAGATAGATAGATAGATAGATAGATAGATAGATAGATAGATAGATAGATAGATAGATAGATAGATAGATAGATAGATAGATAGATAGATAGATATGCATTGTAATGTATAGCTTCTTGAATGTTTTCAGAAATATGAATCATTTACAAGGTCAGCAAAATGTGCAAAGCGACGAGTTCAGATAACCACATTATGAGCTATTGCACTGGGTGCATTTTTCATTTCATTCCTTCACAATCATTCTATTCATAACTGTCAGCTGTAAAGGTTTTCAGCTGTATCTCAGAGTTGTCAGAATGTGCCACTGTCAGCAAGGATGTGACGTCAAACGGCTTAATTGGGCTTCTCTTTGTGCGTAGGTACCCCGACATGCCCAGTGCTGCTGACGTGGTGAATACCTTAGATCAACAGGCTCTTGCATCCATCCTCACTGCATATGGGGAAGAAAGAAATGCCAGGAAAATAGCTTCAGCCATTGTGGAGGCGCGCCGTGTGAACCCCATCACCCAGACAAAGCAGCTGGCCAGCGTGGTGGCAGGTAGACACCATCCTGATTAATTCCCCACAGCATTCTGGTGGCTGAGAGGCAAAATAAAACATGAGTGGAGTTATTAAGGCTGTCTCTTGGTGGGACATATTCATCGCAGAAAATTACGCAGACCGTGACCTCAGTCATTATGCTCTCTCCTGCCTCTGTTTTGGGTGCCTACCGCCCATGAGTTGGGGCACAGACAGACAGAATGTGGCTAATGCCTTGAAAACACACAGTGACATTCTCTCTTTCTCTCTCTCTCTCTCTCTCTCTCTCGCTCTCTCTGTCTCTCTCCCTCACCATATTGCTTTTTTTGCTTTATCCCCCCCCCCCCCCTCTTTTACCCTGTTTCCTCCGCTCACAAATATGTACACACACCTGAAACAAAGGCAAACACCCACATGTGCCCACACACGACACACTCGTGCATAAAGCTGGATTACATTGTTTGTCTTCACTTTTTATATATATATATATATATATATATATATATATATATATATATATATATATATATTCTTTTAGCTGTATGCCTCCAGATTTGAGCTGCTGAACGAGTGAGATGTCGTTTCAGTAGTTATTGCACAGAGCAGTATGTGCGTCAGTGTCACCCTGGGAGAACAGGTGTGAGTAAGAGCAGCTGTTTGATCTCTTTTGAAGAGTAAAGCGAGTCACAACCAATGTTTATTTGAAACAATCTTAGAGGTTTTGATATAAGAAAGTTCCAGGGGGACTCTATGAACAATTGTGACAGCGATGCTGGTAGGAAGAATTTAAAGTCACAGGAGAAATGAAGTGGGTGGTCGGGAACCATTTTGGGGACCTGGTAGCATTTAGACATCCTATCATCTTCCATCCTGTTTTTTGGTCACCCTTTCTCTCCCTCCTAGTTTATTTATTTACCATTAACCTTACCTTACACATTGCATAGCAATATATTCAAAATGCAACGAAAATAACACAGATTGGAACATGTTTTTAATTTAATTTGTTTTCTTCAGGATCCCCAGGGTAAGGTTGTTATACTGCATTTAGTCATTTACAGTAGCGGGGCTATGTGAATGAGCAGGGCTTTGGAGTCGTATACACACTTGAGGGCAAAAGCATGCCCACAAAAACCACAACTGCATTTCCCACACATGAACTGGTAAAAACACGCATGCTTCAGACTTCAGTTTATTTCCCCCCACAAATGTTATCACTCAAATATATAATTAAAAACTCATACATCCACTATTGACAACATCTGCTTCCGACCAGGCAGTTTTCTGGAGTCATCTGTACATGATAGGCAAATTCGAAAGCATGATGTCAGTGGGAAGGTAAAGGTGGGGCAAGGGGGAAAAATCAAATAATTAAACGTCATTTCTTCAGGTTGTTTGCCAATTTCACTGATTTGTGATTTTTGAAGCAGTTTGTAAAGTCTGTTTCAATATGAACACTATAAACGAAATAATCACTTCCAGACGCCATTGGGAATCCTGACGGATACAACACAATTTATGAAATTGCACTCTTCTTTGCCATTTTTTTACATTGACAGTTCTAACAAGTCATAAAGCAGGCAGGACCATGTGTATACTGCATACTATATGACATAAATAATGTGTATTAAAGTAAAGTAAAGACTGGTGAGAGACCTCAACACCACTAAAGATACAACACTAAAGATATTTCACGGCTACAAAAGCAGGAAGCAGGACCTCCTCACATTTGTCAGCTGTCAAGTCGGCCCTGCCTCCAGAAGACCGTCCACTGTCATTAGGATGTGAGGGAAAACCCTGATCAGAGTATGAGTAATGTTTGGCCTGATTACATCCTTGGACATGTACAAAGTACATAGTGATGACCAGCTATCTGATGTCATCACTGACATTTTCTACATATCACTGTCATAGGAGAGTGTTCCCACCTGCTTCAAGACAGCCACCATCATCCCTGTACATAAAAGGTCTGCCGTGTCCCAGTCCCACCTCCTGTCCCGACTCACCGCCATCCTGATGAAGTGCTTTGAGAAACTAGTTTTCCATCACATCACCAACAAGGCTTGGAGCCTCACCACCTTACATACAGAGCCAATAGAATCACAGAGGATGACGTATCCACTGCCCTCCCCTCAGACATAGCACATCTTGAAAATATTAACACCTACATCAGAATTTTGTTTGTTGGTTTCAACTCAGCATTCAATTCAATTGTATTTATAGTGTCATACCACGACAAAAGTTATCTCAGGACCCTTTACACAACGAGCAGGATGCTCATGATGAACGGTCTTTTAACAGTCCATTAACATGTTCACCCAGAAGCTGCTTCTAGCCCTGGACATGATCTGATATCAATGCACACATTTTAATGGCCTTATCAGGGTAATACAGTATTTTTTGACAAAATAGATGACGTGGCGGATTTCACAAGGACTTAACAGTCTCGTGGAGTGTTTTACTCACCATTTCAACATGAATGGCAGTGAATGCCGGTTAAAACTGGTAGGCTGAGCTCCACAAAAGTATATACACTGCAAACACTGATGTGAAACCAGATGTGTTGAAGACAGGTGAAATCTCTGCTAATGGAGAAGTCAGAATTATTTACTCAGATGTGGCCCGAGTCCTTTACATATAATTCAGACTACAGGCTGCTAAAATTATTAATACATGTAAAAAGTTACACGTAGACCCTTTTATGATAATGAGTGAGATATCACTGCCGGATGCTTTACAAATAGATGTGATAATAACAATTCTACAAATAGCCACAGCTGTGCGTAGTGGTGTTATTATGCAAGCGCAGTCTGTTTCATGCTTGAATGAGATTCTTAAGACAGCAACATGGCGTGTGTCTTGCCTCTGGGTGGGAGGAACGTGTGCTAATGGGATCAATACGGCCTCAAACGTCATGCAAGTGACCTAAAAAAACACACACATGGCACAGGCAGCCATGGACAGACAACTGTGTAATACAGCTGTGAAGGTAACAGAAATTTACTGGGTTTTGTTATTAATATTGTTGAAGGTGCTTTAAGACCCTGAAATGGACCGCGGAGAAGCTTTCGTTGAACTCTACCAAACATGTTTACTTTGCTGGATTGAGATGGCTCAAGGGAGCTCCATTTAGATTCATTACATCACCGGATGCATTCAACACAACCCAATAAATTGCATAATCACCCTATATATAACTGCATGTGTATGTTGTGTGTGTTTGAAAAGCTAGCAGGGAGGACATGGATGTATTGATTTAGAGATCCCAACAAGCTGTTTAAAGATAATTTCCCCCCAGAGCAACACCAGTGAAACCCAGGTGGTGATTTACTTGAATAATTCAAGATTAGCACATTGGCTTTCACTGCCAATTTAAATGAATTAAAAAAAAAACACTACCTGTTGCAGAGGCTGTTCTAAAATGAGCAAAAGTCTGTTAAAAATGTTTGATGAATGTAACTGTTGTCAGATGGACTGAGTTGCACCATCTACACTACTTCACTCACCCATCCAAATAATTGAAATCAAGTGTTCCAATCACTTCCATGGCCACAAGGTGTATAAAAGCAAGCACCTAGGCATGCAGACTGTTTCTACAAACATTTGTGAAGGAATGGGTCGCTCTCAGGAGCTCAGTGAATTCCAGCGTGGTACTGTGATAGGATGCCACCTGTGCAAGTCCAGTCGTGAAATTTCCTTGCTCCTAAATATTCCACAGTCAACTGTATTATAACAAAGTGGAAACGATTGGGAACGACAGCAACTCAGCCAAGAAGTGGTAGGCCATGTAAAATGACGGAGTGGGCTCAGTGGATGCTGATTGATTGATTTAATTTGGTGAACGCACAGAAAGGAGCACATAAGCACTTACAACAACTAGTCATCATCACCGAGGATAAAAAACACAATAAAGCTCTAAGGCTTATTTCTATTGTGGTCCCTGTGCTGAGGCGCTAGTGCGCAGAGATCGAGCACTTTCTGCAGAGTCAATTGTTACAGACCTACAAACTTCATGTGGCCTTCAGACTAGCTCAAGAACAGTGCGTAGAGAGCTTCATGGAATAGGTTTCCATGGCCGAGCAGCTGCATCCATTCATACATCAGCAAGTGCAATGCAAAGCGTCGGATGTAGTTGTGTAAAGCACGCCGCCATTGGACTCTAGAGTTTGGTAGAGGGGGGGTTACGGTGTGGGGTTGTTTTTCAGGACTGGGCTTGGCCCCTTAGTTCCAGCGAAAGGAACTCTGAATGCTTCAGCATACCAAGAGATGTTGGACAATTCCAGGCTCCCAACTTTGTGGGAACAGTTTGGGGATGGACCCTTCCTGTTCCAACATGACTGTGCACCAGTGCACAAAGCAAGGTCCATAAAGACATGGAGGAGAGTGTTTGGTGTGGATGAACTTAAATGTCCTGCACAGAGTCCTGACCTCAACCCGATAGAACACCCTTGGGATGAATCAGAGTGGAGACTGAGAGCCAGGCCTTCCCGTCCAACATTAGTGTGTGACCTCACAAATACGCTTCGGGAAGAATGGTCAAAAATTCCCATAAACACACTCCTCAACCTTGCGGAAAGCC